>NC_063044.1:57708195-58008195 GCF_018812025.1 Megalobrama amblycephala | reverse complement strand
TCATAAGCAAGTGAGATAGCCTCGACCACCCACTTGCTCATTCTCTGCTTAGATGCTGGACCTCCTTTCTAATGAGACCCATAAAACACACAAACAATTGATCTGTTTTGCCCCACAGGGCAGCTCTGTGGACATATGCATCTAAAGCCCTCACTGGGAAGAGCAGATTGAGTTTCTCCTGATCCGAAGTTGTAAATGGAGGAAGATGGAAGGCCTGAAGTACGATGGAACCTAGGACGTTGGTGGGGACCTTAGGCATATAGCCTGGTCTAGTGTGCAGGAACGCTTTGACCATTCCAGGTGTGAATTCCAAACACAAAGAAGCAACTGAAAGTGCTTGAAGATCTCCTATTCTTTTAAGAGATGAAATAGCCAGTAGAAATATGGTCTTTAAGGGTGAGGAATTTCTCTGAAACTTCCGGAGCCGGAGTCCTTGTACGTACCGAAGGCCTCAGCCTCAGAGTACCACGGAGGAAGCGTATAAAAAAGGGGGTCTCGACCTACCGAGGAATCCCCCAGAGGAGTATGGCCGAAATGGCCGCATACACTTCCTCGTGGAGGAGTGGAGTATGGTCTCCACAACCTCAGTTGGGAGAGCAGCATCTATGAGCCTGGCCCCCTCAGAGGCCAGGCCCACAGTCTCCATAGTTCTGGGCGTGGATGAATTATCATGCTGCCCACTTGAGACAGGAGGTCCTGCCTGAGAGGAAGCTCCATCAGGGAGCCATCTAGAAGTGACACTAGGTCTGAGAACCATATTTTGGTTGGCCAGTACAGGGCTATCAATATTAGACTGACCCCTTCCTGGCTAACTTTCTCCAGAACTCCCGGGAGCAGAGCGAATGGGGAAATGCATACAGACACAGCCTCGGCCACGTCTGTACCATGGCATCCAGACCCAATGGTGCTGAATGAGATAGGGAGAACCACAGTGGACACTGGGTTGATTCCCCTGAAGCAAATAGGTCGATTTCAGCTCGACCAAAGTTTTCCAAAGTGAGCTCCACACCTCAGTGTGGAGACTCCATTCCCTGGGCGTCTGCTCCCACATTTTAATGCCCTCAGGTCTGGGAGGAAGTATTTTACTGCAAGAAATACCGCCATCATTTCCAGTCGATTTAAGTGCCAGGAACTGATGGTCCTCCCAGAGACCCTAAGCTGAGCGACCACTCATGATCGCCCCCCAGCCCGTGAGGGAAGCATCCGTCGTAAGCATTATGCGACGACGAGAAGTCCCCAACACGGGTTCTGGGACAGGAACCAAGGCTTTTTCCACATGACCAGAGCACGAAGGCATCGCTGCGTGACTTTTGATCTTGCGAAAAGGATTTCCCCTCGGAGAAAACCCCTTGGTCCTGAGCCACCACTGTAAGAGTCTCATGTGCAGAAGGCCAAAAGTTATCACGTTGAACACAGCTGCCATAAGACCCAACAGTCTCTAAAACTATTTTACAGTGAGTGACTGGTCATAAGAGACCACCGTCATGTTGTCCGTACGGACCAACACGTGGTGGCCCCTCAGGTCTGGAAGGAAGTGTTTCAGTGCTAGAAACACCGCCATCATCTCCAGCCGATTTATGCGCCAGGAGAGCTGATGGTCCTCCCATAGACCCTGAGCCGAGCGACCACTCATGATCGCCCCCCCCCAGCCTGTGAGGGAAGCATTTGTTGTAAGCATTACGCGACGACGAGGAGTTCCCAGCACGGGTCCCTGGGACAGGAACCAAGGCTTTTTCCACATGACCAGAGCCGCATGACTTTGATCATGCGAAAAGGATTTCCCCTCAGGGAAAACCCCTTGGTCCTGAGCCACCACTGTAAGGGTCTCATGTGCAGAAGGCCAATAGTAATCACGTTGGACGCAGCTGCCATCAGACCCAACAGTCTCTGAAACTGTTTTACAGTGAGTGACTGGCCTAACTTCACCCCATTCACGGCTCCGAGAATGGAATTCACACGAGCAGGAGACAGCCGTGCCTGCATCGTGGTAGAATCCCAGATTACTCCTAGATAGTTTGCAATCTGACTCGGAACCAGCACACTCTTTTTGGCATTGAGCCTCAGCCCAAGCTTTTTCATGTGCGACAGAACAACATCTCGATGTTGAGCTGCCAGCTGTTCTGTTTGAGCTAATATCAACCAAACGTTGATATAGTTCAGCACGCGGATGCCCTGGAGTCTCAATGGAGCCAGCGCTGCATCCACGCACTTCGTGAACGTGCGGGGTGATAATGATAGGCTGAAAGGAAGAACCCTGTATTGGTAAGCTTTGTCCCCGAAAGCAAACCTGAGGAACTTCCTGTGAGAAGGATGGATGGATACATGAAAGTAAGCATCTTTCAGGTCTATCACAACAAACCAGTCCTCGGACCTGATCTGTGGGATAACCCTCCATCCTTCTTTGGAACAATGAAGTATAGGTTGTAAAACCCTGACAGCTTGCTGGGAGGAGAACCCCTTCTATAGCTCCTTTTTGCAAGAGCGTCATAACCTCCTGTTCCATTACCAGAGACTGCTCGGGGGCCACCACTGTGGGAAGGACCCGATTAAACCGGGGCGGGCGAGACCCGAATTTCTAACCCTTTTCTATTGTGAGCAGCACCCATTTTGAAATATTTGGGAGAAGTTTCCATTCTGCCAAAGGGAGCCAGTCTCTTGAGACTGGCCTCTGGTGTTTTTTGAGCACTTGAGAACTCCCGCTAGTGCATACTTTTCTTCGGGACATTTTTATGAATGAACACTGTCACTGTCAGTTGTGAGCTGACGTGCATGCTCCACTCCCAGCAAACGACACATAAATCGTGTGTATCCCAACTCGCTTTGTAGTGTAGCACAGGGGAAAAATCAAACTGCTGTTCACGATTGATTTGTTATAAACGTGTGATTTGAAACATGATATGTGTGTGACTGTGAGGTGGCGATCCTCAGATCGAATCACAATATCCACCTCCTCAGAGCTGGACATGTGAATATCGGTGCCTCAACCTGGGGGAAGAAACCGAAGAGCGTGCTTCCACCTGGGAGACGGCACTGAACCAGGTAGGTGAAGGCAGAGAAAGGGCGGCGCCCGTCTCTAACCCCTCTGTCAGATCCATTTGTGAACCCCACGAACGGAGCCTCCGCCCTGCCTCAGCAGAAGCGGGACCCGATCCGCGGGGAACACTGGAGCACAGTGTCCTGAGAGTGAGTTTTTACAGTGCACACAGACGGCTCCCTCGAGAGCTGCCTGGGCATACTCCCATTTCACTGCTGTTTCTCGCCATAATACGTGTCTTTTTTATATATAAATATATGGATTGGTGCGAGATACTCTTGTCCTCAGACGAAGAGATCACAATGTGCAAAATAGTCAAACAACACCAAATAAGACACACAAGATACAGAGAGCGCTTGCTGAAGACAACAGAAGCTAGCGTTCTTTGTTCTGGGTATGCTTTATAGTTTCCTGGTCCGTGACGTCACCCGCCTCTGACGTCACGTTTCTTCATTGGTTGGATACAGAGGTGCTTCACGAACACAAAATGCAGAGGGTTCCCATCACGTCATTCAACGTAGCGGCGATAGTTCCCACGAAAGGGAACGATATAAGTTACATAAACGATAAAAGCTCCTTGTGGTTTCTCGGTTTGAGCAACCATAAATGACGCAAAACATAGGAATTAGAAGTATTAGTATGAATTTTGAGTTAGTGATAGGATTCCTATATAGAAAAATCACTGCTTGCCCTCCAGCCGCATTTTGCGTGCAGCAGTGACGTCATGTGCAAACAACCTATACTGAGCCGACGTTCGGATGTAAACACGAAAGCGCTGCACTGTAATTACTACAATCACCCGCATAAGTTTTCATTTTTGGGTGAACTAACCCTTTAATTCAGGATATCAGGATTATCATTAGGATAATTTTGTGTGTGTTAGGGGGTATTGTTTTATTTGTCATGAAGCTTTAAGGCCCATTCACAACAAGAACGCTAATAATAACTATAACTATAAAGTTTTAATAACTGTAATTCTGTGAGAATAGGGAAGCCTACACCCACAGCTATTCTACACATAACGGTAACGGCACAGAGGAACAATTTCATTGGAGTCACTTTCAGGGCGATTTTTCTCTGCTGATGAACGATAAAAACATTGACAGCCAATCAGAATCCACCAGCATTTAATGAACAGGAGCATTGAAAACAAATTATCCAAAGGTTATTAGTCATTGGTGTGGATGCCAATATACTTATCTTTCTAGTTATAGTTATCTCTTCTTGGTGTGAACAGGCTTTTGCAGATTAATCATCATTGTATAGAAAGTGTGACCAACAACATCAGCCATTTCACTGTTCTCCATCATTAAGAGCTCCCCTCGCATGGTCGTAGTAGATGTACATCCAGGTATTTTTTACCTACTGTTTAACCTGTAGTGTTTAATGTGTACTGTCAGGACATGTAAAATGTTTGCAATGCAGATCTTGATCTACCAGCAGTGTGTGTGTGTGTGAGAGAGAGAGAGAGAGAGTGTGCATGTGTGTAAAAAGCACTGTGGGATGGAAATTTGGTGTAGAGAGAAAGTTTGGTGAAAGGTAACCATGGTAACTATGGTGTGCTAAGATTTGAAACAGAGAGTGAGGCTGAGATCCTCCAGGATGCTGATGCAGAACGTAGGCTAAAGGGTTAATATGTTTCAGTGCAGCAGGTTAACCTTTCATCAGGCTTAGAGGCCAACGGCGTATTTACACACCGACTGGACACAGACAGGACGTGCAGAGACAGGAGTGTGAGAGAGACTGTTCGTAGAATGGGAGAGAGGATAAAGGCAATCAGTGGGGTTTAACATGTTTATGGACAGAGACAAAAGCATGTGATAAAGGGCTCAAGGTGGGTTGAGAATTCGAGTGCATGTGACCATAACAGGATCACAGTGTCTCACATGCACGTCGCAAACATGCCAATGTGCAATGCCACATGCCATTTTATGTGCCAACCATTCAAACCACATTTCCCAACAGGCTCACAGCTGACTCAGTTTCCTGTCATCACTGTCATTTTGGACTCCATTTCCCATCAACATCACAGCAGATGCCATCTCCCATTACAGCCATTTAATTGGCAGTTGGCACTTTGAGCTAATTGTAGCTCTTGTCAATCATGCATGAAGATGACACAACACGGATAGATAAAATAAGGTGATCGTAATTTCCAGGATGATGTTTTAATAATTACTTCATGGTGAGCGCTCTTGCCCTTTTCTTTTGGCTCACAAAATGCATCGTTACGAATGAGCGTGATGAGATTCTGCAAACATCAGGGACTGAGCCCGTGATCCATTTTAAACATCAGACGCAACCTGGTTAAGTCATGCTGTTTAATGCATAACCTCCTTGCAAATGCAGGTACAGTATGTTTCCCGTTTGCCCACACTGGTATGTTTTCTAAAAGTGTAAATAACACCAAAACATTATTATCATGAAATCATTATTATGCAAACAACATTACAGTGTTGTATTATAAATATTTATGAATCTCTAAATGTCCAAAAAATGTCTAATTGCTGTGTATATTTACAGCAGGATTCCTGCTCCACACATATTTAGAAAGAGAGCTCCATTAATGAATCTGACGTTGATTTTATTTTTATTTTTTAACATGCTAAAGAAATGCCAGTTTAATCTTTCAAATATTCCATGTCTTCGGAAGTCATACAGCAGCTCTGCGTAAGAAAAAAAACTGAATTTATATGACTACTGCATCTTCTCCTCCAGTGAACCTGAGAACCACTGCGACTGGATCAGTCGTTGAGCTGAAGTCAAGAACAAGATCGGTCTGATAAGCGAACGAATCATGTAGGCTGGTTTTGTGAAATTAATCGACAGATTCAAAATGAAAATTTGTTTTTACATTTTCTCACACAAAACTTTAATATTCAGAAGACTTGGAACGTAGTGCATTTGAATGGACAACTTTTATGGTACATGTTAACCAAAAACAATTTGCTTTATGTGGTATTAGAACAGTTAATTGATATTATTCAAGTCAAAAATATTTGTAACCAATGAATCAACCTAAATGTATTAGGTTACATCAGCTAAATTGAATTAAGTTTTAAATTGTGCTTAATTAGCTCAAGGCAGTGGTTCTCAACCTTTTTGACTTGAAAGCCCCACATTTTCTAAGATATTTCTGCTGTAATTATGACACCGCTGCTTGTTTGCTGCTTTGTTAAACTTTCTTTATTCAATTAACAGGAATAATTAAAGTAATACATTTAATTAACCACAATTAATTTTGTGATTCCAGAAGTTATGTTCTGTATTCAAGAAATATGTGCAGTAATTATTAAGGGGAGCAAAGAAAATAGATTTGTTTTTTAGCATGTGATTTAGTTTATTATTAATATATTAAACTAGTCTAACTCTAATTTATTCATACTAATACTTCTAAGTCATCTTGAGTCCCTGTTGAAATTTTGTTGAGGCCCCGTAGTGATTGAGAACCACTGCTGTAAGGTAATGACTGCAGGTCAGCTTGACAGCTCCAGTTTCATTTGTCAGTTTTCATTTTCATATAATCATTAATATTTTCCACATTTATTTCATTTAAAATTGTGAAAGAGATAGAACATAAGGTCCAGGCAGGGCCTAAAATTAACTCTCCAAGCGCCAAATACGTGTAAAAATCGGTGTTGGCGAATATTTGAAACTGCCAGTCGCCAGATGGCCGGTAACATTTTAATGAATTCTAACAATGCAATGTTGTGAGAACATGAACGTGAACAACGCTCTGTACAGCCGACAGTCAGTGCTGCATCATCACGAAAGTTTAAGCCTTTCCAATGTAAAGACAGCACGTAAATACAAAGTTGAACACTCTTTCATGCATTCCTGTGCTTGAACGGACAAATTCACACAAAATTATGTCACAAAAATAAAGAGTATCCTAGTAAACAGCCAGTTATGTCTTCAGTTGAGAAAGAAAACACATGATCCGTGCGTGCATTTAGTCTTAAAGTGACAGCATCCTAATAATCCTGCTGCTGTTTGAGTTTTAAATGTTAACCAAACAACAAAAGAGGGGAAAAAAATCACTAGCTGCTCTTGAACTTTAAAAAGAATATGAATATTATGCAGTGTTATTTATTTGATTAGCCTATTAAATTGCTGTACCTGAAAACTACTTTTAGACCTGCATGAAAATGTATTTAGTTAGTATCTTTGTTGCATTGCATTTATTTGTGCTATAGCTTGTCATTTGATTATTTGTTCTTATTACTGACTGTTTACTATTAAAATTATATTAGTTAAGCTAGTAGTTTTAGCTGTGGTATCGAAATTGGAATGGAAGATTGTGAATTTTCACTAGTATCTAAAATTGGTGTCATAACTGCCTCTTTTTGTTTCATGGTTGGTAAAAAATAGTTTTGGCCGGTAAATTTTCTTAAGTCACCGGCCATTGGCAGGTGTGGCAAAAAGTTAGTTTTAGGCCCTGGGTCCAGGGCTACTGAAAACACATTTGGGGCTATAGCTCAATAGTCAGGACTGGTTGCCCACCTGGTTACCAGCAGATGCAGTAGGGAACAACAGAGGCAGGTATTGCTGCAGGTAGCTGTGACTATTAGTAATGCTTGAGTTGCAATGTGTATAGAAGAGGGCCTGGGGCATGGCTTCCTGTTACATGACAGCTCTACAAATGGCTTTTGCCCATAACGGCATGCTAATGCTTACAGTAAAACACTGGTTATGGTCACAGTGAAGCAGCAGCAGGGGACATCACATTTGTTCCCCTGACTGGAGTGTGTGTTTTTAAGCCAGGGTTCATCGCCTTGTAGTTGTGCTTATTAAAGGGAGTCTGTGAATATTTTCATGCAGAAATCATCATTCATTCATTCAGTTTGCACTTTGTCTAAATTTAGGATAAGTTAGGAAATATTGTGCATCTTTAGAACATGCAAGAATACATTTGCAAAGAGTAAAGAATGTTTAAAGAGGTAAGGACCGGTGCAGACTTTGTGCTCATTTCACTTCCATTCATATGCATGCAAATATTAGCTCATGTAAAGAAATTTTGTCTATTAGAAAGTTCGGGTTTGGTGAACTCTTGACTAAACTGTGTTATCGTATAATGGAAAGACATTTTACCGGTAGACCTCTTGACTCAATACAAAGAATGCAACAAAGTGGAGTATATTGTATATTTTAACAATCTGAATTACAGGTATTGTTATTATTCAAAAGAAAGGCATAGAGTGTGGCATCATATCCAGTGGCAGATATATCCGTTGCAGGGGCTGAAGTTATCTTATCCGGCAGAAATTTTGTCCTTTCCAAGTGTACATAAATAAGTATACTTGTATGCAATTATTATTGAACGAGACACTGAAATGTTTAGATGTGTCATTGTATTGTCATTGTACTACTGTATTATACTGAGTGTTCAAACTCATTTTATCACCTCCCCATCGCACACACACAGCAGTAGTTATTTCTTCTCTCTCTATCTCTACCTGTTTTATATTCATTCCTTTGTGTAGTCTTCCCTGCATCTCTCCCATCTTTCTTGTGCTCTTGTTGTTTTTGATGCACCTATGTTGTCGTTCTCCTCTTTCTATCTCTCTGTCTGTTTCATATTCATCCCTTTCTATTAAGCCTTCCCCATGCTGCTCTCTCTGGGAGAAATGATTAATATTAATGTTTCTCCCTCTCCTCTCTTTCCTCAGCCTCTATCTCATCCTCTTAACATTTCCCTCTCTCTATATCTGTTCCTTACTGTCTGTCTCTCGTTCACATTTCACTTGGATCTCTCTCTCTCTGTCTCAGTATTCATCTATTAGTGTTGATGATTCTCTTCTATCCCTGCAGCTGTACAGTCATCTATCAGTTTAATAATCTCTCCATCCTTCTGCCTTCTGCCCTGCTCTCTCTCTCTCCCCATCTCCTGTCTCTCATCCTCTCTTATTTTTCACTGCGCCGAGTGTAAAATCCTGTGTTAAATGAACATGCATGTCAGAGTACGATAATTAGGGCCATCATCATTAGTAACGGCCTGTGTCTCATTGGATACCCTTATATGAGGTTACTGGAGTCTAAATAACCTGCAGTGAGAGAGCTGAGCCCCCTTGCATGGGGTTCGTGTTGAATTAGCAATCCATCAGCTGTAGCACATTGCACCAGTTAATGCTGCTCTAAGACCCCATGAGCCTCAAGTCTATGGGCGAGTATGGACATAAAGATTAGTACCATAGTTCACATGTGCTGTATTATTGCAGAAAAGCACAATGGAGCGAAGCGCATAAATCTGGTGAAGGTGAATAAGTTTAGCCAGATCTGTTCTGTGTATTGCATACAGCCAGGGTCCAGAAATAACACTCGCCAAATGTGAGTAACATATGGTTTTAGTGATTTACAGGTTTTTTTTGTTTTTGTTACTCACTTAATTCATGGTTTAAATTAAAAGAACAGTAGTCTGACCATCACTAATGTTAGTGATGAACAAGGTTCAAAACTAATTATTTAGATACAGTGGAAGGTGACATTTTGATTAAAAGTTACAAGCTCAAAAATGAAAATTGTTGTCAATAAGTACTAACCGTTGTCGTTCTACACCCGCAAATATTCATTGATAATCCAGCATAATGAGAGATTTATAAGCTATTTTTTGTAGGCCTGTCATTTTTGACCAGGAAAACTACAAGTGTAACAATGTGGGAAAAAAGTACAAAAATGATCCCAAAAATTTTGGAAAGTAGTTATACCCTGTGTGAGCAAAGTCAGTAAGCTTTAGTCCAATGCGATAACATTAACAATAAAAAAGAAAATCATCTTACAACATAAGGGCTAAAGCATTTACTGTAAAACTCCAGGTGGCAACACATTTGTGAAATATTCTTTATATTATGCTTCCCAGATGTAAATACGAGGAACAAAATTTCAATGGGTCTCAGTGTTTTTAATGACAGAGGCAGTTTTAATGGAGAAGGAGTCTCTCATCTCACATGCAAGTTATAAGTTTTAAACCTTGCAAAGAGCAGGCGATTTGAAGTCTAGGACGTTTTAGGTTGGTAATATATAACATGAATATAAGAGGGTATGAATATAATGATCCTCTTGTATATAATACAAGAGGATCATTAATATGCACAGAGATACAATAATCCATGTGCATTACAAGTGTACAGTAGTTGAGTTTTCCAGATGAGATATGGAAACACCTTCAGTCCTTGCATCCCTAAAACAATTTTTGTCCCTGTCAACTTGATGCGTTAATTTTCTTCAACATTCACATTTGATTGCAAGTAATTATTGTGTGGCATTTTAGTTATTATGCAAACCTGAAATATTTGACTATGTGAGTGTGACAAAACATGGCTTTCTTCTTTGTTTCTCTTTTGCAGTAAAACATGTATTCACCACGAAGCAGCCTGTCACATTAGTGGACCTGTTAAGGCGAAGATGACACAACTTATGTAATTGTATCTGTATGAAAAAGTAAACAAGGACAAAACACACCACCAACCAAGGAGACCCAATATTTCCACTGAAAAATGCATAAGTGACATCCGTTGCGGGAGGAAGCTACAACGGTTAAAGAGACAGCGTTCAAGAGACATTGGAATCTGTTTATCATCCTCTTTGGAATATAGGAAGGGTCATGACCCAGTTGCCATGCGCATCACCACGGTGACCAGCCTTCCTAGTCCCTCCCCCCTCCTCCTCTTATTGGTTCAGCTGCTGTTGCGGCTCATCCTCCCAGGCCAAGACGCAGTTGGAGCCGCCTCCACCTGTCCCACGCTGTGCAGTTGTTCTAATCAAGCTAGTCGAGTGATCTGTACAAGACGAAACTTAGAAGAGGTGCCAGACAGTATATCAAACAACACACGATACCTCAACTTACAGGAGAACTCGATACAGGTAAATAGTGACCACAGCATTTTTTTCCCATTAGGCTTTGGGAAAGGATGTTTATGTTTGTTTCTTAGCTGTTTTGTATCTCAGTTTCACTAATGTTGCTGGAACACTGAGTTGTGTTAGCACTAATGGCTCAGCCTTGCTCAAATATTGAGGTTTCAGTGTGGAGTCAGGTGTTAAGATGACCTACTTTGAGTGTGAAGGTTTAGATTTATTCTCAAGATGAAAAAGATAACGGCAAATATACGGCTAACCCCGGCACTGAAAGTGTTAACCAAAAACAAGCCTATTAAAAAATGAGGAATAATAATAATGCTTTTCATCAAGCCTCCATTTAAGCATAAAAATTCTGATTTGGTTTGTTGTGTCCTCGAGCCCCACTTGAAATGATTAAAAATCTAAAAATGTTTTAATACCTGAAGGCATCCTAGATTCTTTGGCTTCTTTCTCTCCCATAGCATTTTACCACAAGTGTGCAGCTCTGACAGTTTCCACCCTCCTCTTCAACACCCCCAACCCAGTGTGTTTAACACCCTCCTCCCCTCCCCTGCTCTATATACAGAGGGGATTGTGGCAGTAGGCCAGGAGGAAGCTTCTCGCTGCCCAAGAAAAGCAGTTCTGGCTACATCAGATGCACAGAGACAAATGGCTTCAGAACCCATAGTGTTTATGATGTGTGGATATTCTCTATTCTTTTCATTACGTTTCAGCAAATTATAATAAGACTGTTGATATTCTATTATGACTGTTGTTTGCTCTTCGGTTGTTTTTTTTCCCCCACCATTACTAAGATTTACAGTTGAAAGCCATTCTCTTGGGTTTTGAAGGGATAGTTCACCAAAATGTGAACATTGTGTCATTGTCACTCTCATGTCACTTACAACTTTTTTTTTTGCTTTTTTTCTGTGGAAATAAGATTTTTTTTTTAGGAACCCTCATGCAGTGCTTTGTCTTACAGTTCTGTTATTTGTCTTACATTTCTGTTAGGCCTTGTGTCCACCAAAGGTTTTTTTTTCCCCAAGGCTAGTGTATTTTTCCAATTGTTTTAAGTTTAAATTGCGTTTTTAAAACACCATCAGCGTGACGAGGCAATGAGCGTCTTTTTCATGCTGAGGGCCCTGCATTTTTTACCCATCGCTGAGAGTTGAAGAATGTTCAACTTTGGGTAAACTTTTGTGTAAACTTTTGTTCAACTTTTGGGTACCCAGCTGTCCAATCACAGTGGAGGGGGCAAATACCACACCGACCAACTGCCACATCCTGCTGGTACAACGATAACAAACGACAACAACAAACTAGTGCCAGAGCAAGTATGTTACATTGTGTTGACATTGTTATATTCAGAAACAAACTATTTACAAAATCAGATACTAGTAACAGTTCTGCGGATATTCCACATATAGCGTCTCAACTAAAAGCATTTTTAGTTGGCTAAAAACACTTTGGTGGACACAGCCTTATTCATAATCTTCCCCTCTGAAACGGTGCAACAACATGTCAGAACTGAACACTGTTCAAATGTCAGTTCAAATGTGTCAAATTACTACATTTGAGTGCTGCAACAAAGGGGAAGATTTGCTGTGAACAGTAACTTAAATTTTATTCTGTTCCTTGCACAGCGCTGTCATATGGCTTAATTTTGAAGGTGATTTTATGTTGTTTTTATGTTTGTTGATTTTTGGGAAAAGTGGTCACTATGAACTGAAAAAAACTGCTTCAAAAATTACCTTTTGTTTTTCATGGATTAAAAATAACAGCATACAGTTTTTGAACAACAAGAGGTTGAGTAAACAATGACAACTTTTATTTTTGGGTGAACTATCCCTTTAATGTGTTTTTCTTCAAACATTAAGAGTGACTGATAACAACTTGCAAAACATTTTATCTGTAAAGCACAACAGTCAGCAATGAATGTACTTTTTTAAAACGTTGTCTATGACTTTGTATTTTCAAAAATGTTCATCCATCACAAGAACAAATTGATCACACATAACTCTGATCCTAAACTTGTACCTGTAATTTTCTCACTTAGGTGATAAAATCAGACACATTCAAACATTTACGGCACCTGGAGATCCTCCAGCTCTCCAAGAACCAGATTCGTCAAATAGAGGTGGGTGCTTTCAATGGCCTCCCAAACCTCAACACTCTGGAACTGTTCGACAACCGCCTCACGCTGGTGCCATCGCAAGCCTTTGAGTATCTCAGCAAGCTGCGGGAACTGTGGTTACGAAACAATCCAATCGAGACCTTACCTGGCTATGCCTTTCACCGCGTCCCCTCGCTGCGACGTCTTGATCTTGGCGAACTCAAAAAGCTGGATTATATATCTGACGCAGCCTTTGTTGGACTTATCAACCTGCGCTACCTGAACTTGGGTATGTGTGGCCTGAAGGACATTCCTAACTTGACTCCCCTTGTGCGACTGGAGGAGCTAGAGTTGTCTGGGAACCGTCTAGAAATCATCAGACCTGGTTCCTTCCAAGGCCTGGAATCTCTGCGCAAACTATGGCTCATGCACTCGCAGATGTCGGTCATCGAGCGCAATGCTTTCGATGATCTCAAGAACCTAGAGGAGCTCAACCTATCCCACAATTCCCTTCACTCTTTGCCCCATGATCTTTTCACACCCTTGCAGAAGCTAGAGCGAGTTCACCTCAATCACAACCCTTGGGTGTGCAACTGTGACGTGCTGTGGCTAAGCTGGTGGCTGAAAGAAACAGTGCCGAGCAACACAACCTGCTGTGCACGGTGCCACGCACCACCCTACTTGAAGGGAAAGTACATTGGAGAGCTGGACCAGAGCCATTTCACCTGCTATGCCCCTGTCATTGTAGAGCCGCCCACTGACCTCAATGTGACCGAGGGCATGGCTGCTGAGCTCAAGTGTCGCACCGGTACCTCCATGACTTCTGTGAACTGGATCACACCGAATGGCACCCTAATGACCCATGGCTCCTATCGGGTCAGGATTTCTGTGCTGCACGATGGCACCCTTAATTTCACCAATGTAACTCTGCGTGACACTGGCCAATACACCTGCATGGTGACCAACTCAGCCGGGAACACTACGGCAACTGCTGTCCTGAATGTGACCGCAGCAGACGTCAGCGTCAACTACACCTACTTTACCACGGTCACTGTAGAAACTGTGGAGCCTCCGGGAGAGGAAGACTCTGCATTGGTTGCCATCAACGAGACCTTCATCCACATTCCCACAACACCTTCTGGGCGCCTCTGGGGTGAAGTCCCCACTACTGCCTCTTCTCTCTCAATCCTTGGCTCATCATCTTCTCCCCGAGCAACCAAGCCCACTTTCACAGTACCCATTTCTGAGCCCAACTACCCCTCTGGACTAGACGATGTGATGAAGACCACCAAGATCATCATTGGTTGCTTTGTGGCCATTACCTTCATGGCCGCTGTCATGCTGGTGGTGTTCTACAAGCTGAGGAAGCAGCACCAGTTGCACAAACACCACGGGCCCGCACGAGCCATCGAGATCATTAACGTCGAAGATGAGATCGGAGCAGGAACAGGCATCCGTGGCAGCGGCATCTCAGGAGGATCCACAGTACCGCAAGGAGGGTCCGGCGGACAGAGCTGCGACTGCACCACCCTGAAATCGTCAACCTCCCAAACCTTGCACGAGCAGAGCATCTCAACCATTACTACAAGGCCCATCACTTCAACAATAACATGATGGGTCTGGGTCTTGGTGGAGGCTCGGGCGGAGGCCTAAACAATAACAACAACCCTTCGCCTTGCTCCCAGGCCCAGAATACCCCCATCTCTTGCACGCAGGTGCCAGTCTCTGCAGGTATTACATCGTGCTCCATGCCTTCTCCAATGCCTCTGCCGACCCTTGGCATCCACGGGTCACTGAAAGGCCTGATGAGTAAAGGGCAGAACCCACAGATCGAGCCGTTACTCTTCAAGAGTGGCTCCAAGGAGAATGTCCAAGAAACCCAGATCTGAAGTTGAGAAAGAGAGGAAGGGAGAAATGGAGAAAGGTAAATGTACAGATAAAAAATGGAGACAGAGTGTCAGGGAGACAGAAACAGATGAAGCGTATTGGCTGTTCAACCCCTATGGGTACGTTCTCAGGAGTAATGAGAAAGGCAGACCTAGCATTGTATGAAATATAACCTACACAAGATTACAAGATACAGCTGTGAAATCACTATAAAGTAAATACGCTGGCAAAGAGTGAGGGAATTTCTAGAAGGAAGACAGGCAATCACACCGCAGTTTAAAATCACAGTCTTTGCCATACTCTGATCCGCACATATCAAGGGGATCATCAAACATCAGCAAACAAAACTACATTTGCCAATACAATATAAATTGATACATTTTTGTATAATGCAAGATTGATAATTATGTGCCAAACTTGAATCAATCTGTGCCAAAGCAAAATCTTTGCACATCAGCATCACTACACATGTGTACAGACACATTTCAGAAGAGGTCTGTGCGAATACTGTACACCATCGTACACAGATCTCCATCAATAAAGCAAAGATGCTACAAAAATCAAAACTATACACACCATTAGGTAGGAAGTGTATATAGAAATACATGAACAACCTTAAGTATTTATGGACACTGGCTGAGAACGAAAGATCATGTGTGTAAATGGTGTAGAGAACCGTAAAGCTCAGATAACAAAATGGATCATTAAAATTTTGTTGAGGTTCGCGGTCCTGTGAAGGAAAGATGGATAAGTAGACCAGCACTGTGTAGAGGGCCTGTGTTTCTTGATGATGATGGACTCAGTTTCTCCCCTTTCTCAAAGGCTGTCACAGTTAAGGGGAAGAGTGGAAAATCGAACAAGAACCTAAAGCGCAAAAAGACAATGAAAGATATACAAATTTTAAAAGAATATATAAACTATGAAAGTATACATGATATATAAATATATTTTCATTCAGAGAAATAAATTATGAAGAATCTTTAAATTTTTCTGACTGAAGCCACGGCTTTTGAAAAATTAGCAGCTGCTGTTGTAGCGCTTTGTCACTGATAATTCCTTTCTCTGCATTAAAACAAAAATGCGTCTAAAACTGTTACACCCTCATGGGACTTAAGGGCATCCTGACCTGAGGGGACAGAGGGACAGGGGATGGATATTCTGGAAATTGTGTTTGATTTCAGATACTTTGGCTTTGTTTTTTAAGTCTTAAAAGGTTTCTCTTTCCTGTTCTTTAATTGACAGGGTTATTGAGAAGATGTAATTTTAATTCACATTATAACTACTGCTTAATTCCGCAGGCCTTTGAGATCCAAATTGGTTGGATATCAGTTATCACCAAAATCAGCAGAATTATAAAAGACAATAATGATGGTACTATGTAATGCAATGAAACAAGATACTGTAAAATTTTATCTACATGCTGCTATACTGAGAAAAGCCGTTTTTAGTGGGACATTTTAGTGAAATTCGATTTGAAAGCTGAATAAAAAGAGGCTCCTGTTGACATTACATTACTACTACTATCATCATTATTGAAAAACATCAAGTGTCAAAAGCATAGCGGATTTATTTGCTTTCATGGTTTTTACCTAGAGGTGATATTTGTGTAAAAAGTGGTTGTCGCTACATCTGATAATCCCCTCAGTAAAGATGGAATAGCAGTGGACGTACTGACAATGACAACGATTTGCTTGAAGCACCACAAAGCCACAACAACAACTCCAAACAAGGAAATGGATGGCCCTTAAAATGGCTCCCTCAATGGCCTGTCCCTTCTGTTTTGTACAAGACAAAAACTTTACCAGGACCCTGCTTTTTTTGCCAATGTGATTCAAGGCGATTCAGAACAGAACACAAACACTGGTGAATACTGCAGGGGTAAATGGATTATTGCAAACACTGTGTCCAGACATGTGGACGGAACTACTGTTTGAGCAGAAAGCGAACGGAGGATAGCTTTTGAAAGGTAAGAGAAAACCCACTCAGTGAACAAGACTGGAGTTTGGAAAGCTTTTTTTAATGAAAATGGACAAATAAATGACAACTATAGAAAATTATAGAGCTCTTTTAAAACAAAACTATTATGATAATAAGTGTCTTTCATTATTTGTTTTTATCTAGTTTCTTTTTGTTTTTTTCTTTTTCAAAATCAAGTGTTATCTTAATTGTAATATTGTTATTGTTATTATAATTAGCTAATATTACACTCGTTATAATTATGAAAACTGTTCTGTTAGCAGAAGTCACTTCGAAATTTTAAAAAAAAATATATATATATATATATATATACATATATATATGGCACACAAAATGGCAACTGAAATCGTGAAACTTGGTGGCATTGATTTGTTCTATGTTTTTGTCTTTTCTTTTTCTCATGTATTTGAGGTATCACTATATGTAACCCTTAGAGCTTATACGGTTTGGAGACAGAATCTCCCGAGATGCAGACAGAATGTGATTTGGCTGGTGGTAGCGTTCTTCTCTGCAGAGAAAGAGATATGAGAGAGAGAGAGAGAGAGAGAGAGAGAGAGAGAGAGAGAGAGGAAAGAGAGAGACCGAGTTTCTGATACACGCTTGTTCTCAGAATGTCACCCATTATCAGTGCCGAGAAGTGCGACTGTGCCATGTCAACACTCTGTTGCCACAGCAACACGCCTTCGCACTAATGTGCCAAAAACTGTCAGAGCCAGGGTTCCATCTTTGTGGGTCCCCGTGCCTGTGTTTGTCAAACCTTGTTAGCCTACAACACGTACAAATATCCACACGCGAGCACACCGCCGTGTCAATTGTCATCCGACATATTGGCACACCCATACTCTGGCACAGTGTCCCAACTGGTTCCTATGGTGAGGTTTCCCTGGCAACTGTTGCTGCTGCGACAGTCCCCATCGCAGCGTTCAGGTCTCGGATACAAATGCGAGGACAGAGGCAGTATAGGACGGCATTTACGAGGACGTAACCGAAATTAGCATATTCGCAGCACACTGCATATCAATAAACCTCCTTACCACTGACATTCATGAACCTTGAGTAGCAGTCATCGAGATGCCCATATCTAACACGCCATTGATCTTCCATAGGCACATCATCTCCTACTCTTGAAATTATCATATTCTCCTTCTCATACCGACGATCTGCATATGTTCATTTGCTTCTCGGGCGAATTACGTACACATCTGTTCGCATGTGTGTGTACCAGACACAGTAATCGTATTACATTTGTGCTTGAGGCATACGCTTTCTTTCCAAAGCAACTTACAAGAAAGTATTGCCAAGCAGATTGGTAGTGGGACAGGGCAGAGACTGTTATAACATATCACATATCTCATGCTATTCACCTAGCCTGCAAGCTCAGATATCTCTCGCTTCCTGAAGTCTTTATGAAGCATGCGAATGCTGTGACAAAGGTAGGAAGACAGGAGCCCTCTCTCTCCCTCGTAGCACTGCGGTATCTGAGTCACAGGACCCAAAACACACACACTCGTACACATCAAGCCGACGAATCTCAGCTCTCTCATAAACACGCTTGGCAGAGAAATACCCTGCTCACCAGCTGGTTAGGACTTATGCAAAGTGCACCAGAGAATGTGGTGTTGCTGGTTTTGGCTTAACCATGTGTCTGTGTGTGAGTGTATGAAAACTTTGGAAATGGCCATTTCAGCTTTTGTAAGCTTATTTGAAGACATCCAAGTATTTCAACCAATGTTTTCATTGATATCATTTTTGTTGCCCTCTTGTGTGTGTGTGTGTGTGTGTGTGTGGGGAAAGAGTGAGTTTGCGATGTGTGTTTTACAATAAGAGACTGTTTTCTGTTGTCATTGCAGTGTGTTTGAGCTTGTGTATGTATGTTTGCGTTATCTGTGTTTTTTTTTTTGCATTTAAAGAGACTGTCGTGAGAGACGGTGAGAGTCAGACCGTTTTCAAATCCCCGGTTTAAATCACGTTAGCATACTATGCTTCAGGCTTGTGTATGATCTTCTGAATGATGCTCTTAGCCAGAATGGAGAAAAACATCAGTTGGGGATTTTCTGTTTTTTTTCCCCCTTTCTTTCCTAAATACCCCAGTCGAGAAGTCAGGGGCCAGCCGTGCCAATTTCCTACCAGTTGAAACGGTGGGAGGTACTTCCCTAGTTGCGGTCGTGATACATAATTCAGAAATTCAGACATGCGGCAATGGTCCCTGTTTTATTGTGTTAAAGCTGCAGTCATGCTCAGGCTTTGACAGACAAATCTAGGACAGCTCTTGCTTTTGGGTGTGAGGGGTAAATATCTTGTTCCAGCCTTTACTTAAAAGGTTTGTATTTGGTTGTTTGCACTTTGGTCTTGGATTCATCAGCAGAACATCTATAGCATTGGTCCCTGAGATGTCACAGACAAAACCAAGTGAAACACACAAACAATGAGCTTCTACATACTTGAGAGTGCATCGCTAGAATTTCAAGTACATCCAAGTTAAAAATCATACTTCAGCCCTACTACTGGTGGAAGCTGTAGTGATGGTACGTTTCTAAAGCAGCTGCGAGGGATGGTCTCATTCTTCACACTGGTTCATTGTAATTGTCAGGGCTAGACAGAACAGACAAATCATTTATGGCAGGGTGTGGATGTAGCTTGTGTGCCTAAAAAACACAATTTTTACCACAGTTCCACAGCCTGTCACGGCGCTCTGACACCGATGCTCCCAATTGTAAAGCCGGGTTTACAAAACAGCATTGTGCAATGAAATTTTTTTTTGCTTGTCACGTAAATTGAGTATTTAGATACTTTTTATAGTTTAAGACTTAGAAAATACAGTCAAACCAAAATTTATTCAGACACCTTGAACATTTCATTCATTAATACAGTTTATTCATTATAGTTAAAAAAAAATATGACAAGATGTCAGAGTTAAACTGTGTCAGAATAAATTAATCTTAATTATGTCAGATAACACTAAAGCAAAACATGGTCAGGTCAAAGTGTCTGAATAATTTTTGGTCCCACATTTTTATCAATTTTACTGGTAGTCCACTGTGTGAAGAATTTTTGGGTATAATATGTCAGAGTTCACTTTATTTTGCTATCCTCACTTACATAAATGAACTATAGTGTCCTGCACCCACTAGTAAAAATATATCAAAAATGTCTGAATAATTTTTGGTTTGACTGTATGTCAGTATGTAGTAAAATTTCGACTAAAATCTATTTTTCTTACCCAACTGCCAAATTATTTTTTCTTGTTTTAAGCACTTTTAAAACAAACAAACAAAAAAGTTTGGGATCAATAGAATTTATTTAAAGAAATTAATAATTTTATTTAGCAAGAATGCCTCAAATTGACAGTAAAGACATGTATATTCTAACAAAATGTTTGTATTTCACTGTTAACTACTTACTAAATTCAGCACATGATTTATTTTAAACTTACTATCAAGTACACATGTACTAATACATCTAGTATTCAGGCCAGTTAAGTGATGTCGTGTGGCTTTTCAAGAAGTCAGCGAGTGGAGGTACAGTATCATCACGGCCTGCATCTGGATAGAGATTGAACTGTACTGATACCCAGCAAACGTTCTGATACCAGTTTGGTCGTTTCTTTGGGAACAGTTCCACAGATTTTTATTTGTTCTTTAGCTGCGCATAAGTTTCAGTAGGGTGGGCTTGAAGGGAAAGAGAACAACACAAAACAGATAAAGACTTTTTAAGATCAGTTATTTAGTGTTTTCTACATTTTATGAGGAGGATAAATTAATTCTGTGCCATCCAGTAATGTTTATGAAAAATCTGCAGTCAAAAGTTCAAACTCTGATAATATTATTTCAATTTGTTTCAAAGTCAGAGTACTTCTTATTCCTTCTTAAAGTGCCTGTATTATGGTATTTGAAAGGTTCCTAATTTTGTTTTGGAGGTCTCCAGGTTTACATGCATACAAGGTCAAAAAACACTTTCATTTTCTCATAATATGCATATCACCACATTGTTCAATGATTGTCAGACGACTTGATGGATGCTTCAGTCTCTGTAAATCCCTCCTTTCCGACAGCCTGCTCTACTCTGATTGGCCAGACGGCACATTCTGTTGTGATTGGTCTATCGCGTACAGCGCAAGTCGGAAACAAAGAGGACTGTCTGAGAGGACAGTATTTGGACAGGGTCACAGTGAATGAAATCATGAAAACTTGTTGTGATTTCCACTGTTTCATTATTTCCACTTAATCGAACATATTTTTTATTATTAAGTTGGCTTGAAAAAGCCAACTTACTGTTATGCTATTTTCTTCTGAGACTAAAATTTCTGACTCTAACTCCTCCTAGAGCTTTAACTCTACAAACTCCAAACTCGGCTCAGACCTTCAGACTGTTCTGACTTAGTGTGCTATATCTTTTCTAACTGATCCAACTTACGGTTTTCCTAAAAATGACTATTAAAGCTCGGAAAAATCCCATTGACTTTCATTGACGGAATGTTAAAATGAGCCAAGACTTTCAAACTCCAACTGTCAAAATTATAAATTAAACTACGGAAGCCCATTAGACTCAATAAAGCTGCCATTCTATGTACTATTTCTAATCCATTTAAATCAATCTCATTCAAACTCTATCTATCTATCTATCTATCATCTGACCACTTCTATCTCTCGATCTATCTATCTATCTATCTATCTATCTATCTATCTCATAGCAACCCCCCAGAATAACCTAGCAACCACATAGCAACCACCCAGAACACCATGGCAACCACACAAAATCACCCTGGCAACATCCTAGAAACCAGTAGGAGTACCCTAGCAACTGCATAGCAACACCCTAGCAACCACACAGAATACCCTAGCAACCACCCTGAGTACCCTAGCAACCTCATAGCAACACCTTAGCAACCACCCAGAGTACCCTAGCAACTGTATAGCAACACCCTAGCAAACACCCCGAATACCTTAGCAACCGCAAAGCAACACCTTAGTAACCACCCCAAGTACTTTAGCAACCACCTTGATTAGCCTTACCTCTATCTATCTATCTATCTATCTATCTATCTATCTATCTATCTATCTAAACTACTAAACTAAAACTTTAAAACTGAACACTTGCTTCAAACTTTCTGGACAGGCTTTTTCAAGCCAACTTAAAGTTTGTCTTGACAAACTTTTTTTCATCTAGTTCCAAATACAATTTGTATAATGCTAATAACATTGCCATTTTGCCAACAAATACAACTTCAGTTGAACTCTACTATACCATATTGTCATAATATAATGAAACAGTTTGCTTTTACACACAAGATGTTCTGTGCAATTTCATAATGACAGGGTGTGAAATGAAGACCTGTAAAATGCGGGTAAAAGCCAACTGTGGAGGGTAACGATGTCAAATCAATACGCTAGGCAATTTGGCAGGTTGTGTTTCACAAATTATGTTCACTCAATATACTAGCGAAGTTTATGTAATCTGCGCAGCTTTAGCGCACATACTCAACTCATAAGTCAATATGAATATTAAATATAGCTATAATATAAATATAGGGTTTTTTTGTTGTTTTTTTTCTCACCTTTTTCACCCCTGATGTGTTTGCATCCCTGCCATCAACAAACCGATGTGTATATTTCTAATTTATTGCAATGCACATGTAACTTTATCATAATTGTATCAATAGGCTAATGGTGCATATGTTAGCACAGCACTACGTGAATGATTGATGTAACATTAAAGTTTGTAAAACAAATCTTGCTCCATCCTTTATCATTACTCAGAGTAGTAAGAACGACAGACAGTCTGTATTAAGAACGACAGATAGTCTGTATTAATGGACACAGTTTTAGGTAGGCCTAATAGTGGCCAACAGCTGAATTACAGAAGTACGTTATTTCAGTAAGATAGTAATAACATGAGTTAACCGGAGACCTACACATTATAGCTAAAACACAAAACTATGTATTATGAACACTCGGTATAAAATACATCAGTAATTAATAACACTTACAGTTTGTGATTCTGAGAAACAAGTTGTTCCAAATAAAGCAGGCACTGTCCCATCTTTAATCACTGATTTTTCACAGCCTCACACTTTGGAAGTGAAAATAAACCGAATTTCCTTTCACGGCCCAGCGCACAGCGCCTTGTCGACATGTTCACTAACGAGCGTGGGATTCGAACGACTCGTTTAAGCGGTTCAGCGTCGACTCTTTCGTTTGAAAGACAATAACTTTATTTATGATGCACTTTAGCTTACAACTTTGCGGTCTGTTTACATTCACATACAGCTACATTACACACTGCATGAAAGGTAATTTTCAAAAATCCATAATAGGGGCACTTTAAAGATATGGTTTAGCCATAAATGTTAATTAAATCATTAACTATCAAACATGTAGTTAACATGTAGTTAAGGCCGCCGTTATTCATGCATGAATCCATATGACTCTTCCAGTCATAGTTAAGTATAGCTCTTCTTTGGTTCATAGTTAGTTCATGCTTTCAATAATCATTAGTTCATGTATTAATTCAGGTATTAGTACATGATTATTCATGTACCCTTATTGTAAAGCGTTACCATTATTGTAATTGCCTACAATTACTATTATTTGCTGGTCATTGCTCACAAAACTATAGTCTGCTTCGATGTCAAGGGTGAAAGAGAAAGAGAGAGAGGACCAGTGTGTTGTTCAACACTAAAAACTTATTTAGCCCCTGAGATTGAGTGTGTGTGACAGATCTGGAATTGAGCATTAAAGCAGCTTGAGAGTGTGTGCTGGCAAAAATCACACATAATGATTTATCGTGTTAGGGAGAATGTGTATGGATTGTTTGAACATGTGCCTCGTTTGCCATTGTAGTTGTTGTGTGGGTTCCTTGATACCCATCAGGGCATTTATGTGTGCGTGTGTGTTTGAGGGGTTTTATAAAGAGAATGAGATCAGTTGTTCATGGCGTCTCTTTGCGTCATTGCACTGGTCTGTACAAGAGCCTGCAGCAGCTTGTCAAACACTGATTGCCCCTGAGCACACACACACTAATGCAAGATTGTATTCTAGACCCTCACCTTAGTCAATAAAGAGTGCTTTTACCGGCCTCCTCCCTCGAACGCACATATGCGCCTACGGACAGAGGCATTGATAATTGCATGTGACACCTCAGACTCGGAAACCGCATCAGTGTCTTCTGTGTGATTTTGTACAGTTTGTGCCTTGTCATCTAATGTAAACCTCCATGGTACAAGCTTCTCAAATGTCACTGCCATTTTTGATTGGATGCCACTTGACTGGCTGGTAAATGCACATGGGCCAGACATGTTGTATGTGCTTCTGCATGTCTGCAGTAATATCCATCCACACCATGTGCCGGAGCCCCATGACAAGTCTTAGGTCTGGTTTAAGAGACCGCATGTTGTGGTTTGACTTACCTGCTTTGAACTTTGAGGTTTTGTGATGGCTTATTATCATCCTGTTTTGTGCATGTGTTTCCTGGAAACATCAGAAAGACCATGGTTTGGGGTATTGACTCCTTTAAAACAAATAGCTAGGTTATGCAAAGGCTATGAAGATAAGTTACAGTTGAGTGTGTTTGCTAATGGGAATGAAGTACATAGCTAAATTCAGTTCACATAGATTATTTCATAGGACAAATCCCTTGCAATATTGTTTTCATGCTTCTTCAATCCTGCGTGTATTCCCACAATGCTCTATGTTTTAGAGACAGTGATGTGTTCAGCTCCTCTGGTTTAGAATGTCTTGCAACCTTGTTGAGTCACTGCAAAAAATACCACTTTCTTTATCAGTATTTTTGCTGTTTTCATTTTAGAAGCAAGGTTGCTTAAAGCATGGGTTTTTCATGGCCAGTCTTTAGAAAACAGAATAAAATAGCAATATGATAATAATAACACTGATAATTACGTTAAAGCTGCAGTCCATAACTTTTTTTGGTTAAAAATGGTCCAAAATCAATTTTTGAGCAAGTACATAACCAGCCAGTGTTCAAAACTATCTCCTTACCTTAGCCCGATTCACAACGTTAAGTTTGTCATAATGTTTTATAATAAGAGCGGGACTGGAAGGTTTCTGTTGGAAATTAAAGCATGCAGCCGTTCATCTTTGCGTCATTACGTCATGTCTGTAAACAGAAAGGAAGGAGTCCCAGCTAGAAGGCTATATGGCATGTGAGGATGCTGCTGGTAGTGGATCATTTCTCGAAGCAGCTGCAATATCAAAAAAACTTATCATTTTGATGGCGGATTGTAATCCAGAAAGGTCCAAATGACAATCATCAGTGACAATTGGAGATTCACCCGTAGTCAAAAGCAAAAGACTTCAGACTGCAGAGTGGCTACAGAAATTTAAATCTACAGGTAATACTAATACACACTAAATACACATAGTCACGCAATGCTGATGTTGTTGATGTCTGCACGATTTATCGCGTTTATTTTTATTTTTTTTTATTTGCAGCTTGTCAGTGAAGTATGGCTCCAAATGCTAATCCATCTGAAAGCACTGGAAGTTTGAGTCGCTTATAATGTACATTTGAAAAAGCAGCATGCGTCAAACATCTTTTCAGACATGAGAAGCATTTATTAATATCTGTTAATATTAATATCACTTCATAATGACAGTTGAGCATCCTTCTGTGAGATAATGTGGCTTTTTACACAGAATAAGTGTGTGTTTATTAGTCATGTTTAATCAATCAAAGCATTTCAATCTTCTATTTATTCAGCTACTGCGATATGACGCGTTTTATCTTCTTCTGCGGCAGGGCATATTTGGAGTTTCTGTGCATGAGCGCAATCTGGCTTTTAGATGGAAAAGCATTTATTACTGATCACAGAGCCGAGCTGCACTGGCAGCCTTTGCCAAATCGTGTGCGGTTTAATTGCGATAAATTGTGCAGCCCTAGTTGTTAACATGAACAATTTGAGAACAAAATATAACAATAATAATAATTTGCATGGTTTGACGTGATCCGAGCTAAGCGATCGTTAGATTTATGCTGCCTTCATGTGCTATCGGAAATTTGATAATTCCCACTTCTGATGTCGTGATTACGAGCTCATCACATTCAAGTTTCAAAATGGGAGGGCGTTCATGTGCAAATTTTTACCTAGGAAACTCGTATTTACGATAATTCCGAGAGCACGTAAAGACAGCATTAATCACCATTGGCAGCGTGATTTATTGTAGATCTAATACTTTTTTTTCTCAGAACAAAAGTGGCAGACATGTTACTTACTTGTTCAGATGGCATTTTCCGGTGAAAATTCCAAGATGTAGAATCTGTGATTCCGAAGTACATTATCCACACCAATGCGGTGACTGACAGCAAACATTAGATTCATCCGCACTGAGGAGCCGTGACGAGGCACAATGCACGTAAAGATGATAATTCCACAAACAACTGCAATTGCAGGTTTCAAACAGAGATGGCGACAAAGAGGCAAAACTTACAGACTGCAGCTTTAAACATATTTTATTGCATTTGATTCAGTGCATGGACACCAGTTTAAACCCCCCTTCATAAAATATTAAGATTAGTGTTCAAAGAATATACATGAATAAAGTTTTTCTGTTTTTAAGCATACAAACAAAAGAGGTTTAGGTTTAAACAAACAAACAAAATGCCAATGGGGTAAGAAAAATAAGCTTAATTTAAGGTAAATTCTCTTAAAAATCTTAATAGCTTAAGCAATTTTGCTGCTGAAGTAGCAAAATCCTCTTGTTATAAGGATGTTTAGACATTTATACTGGAAAACTAGACAAAAATACTGGATTATTTTGCAGTGTAGGGTTGTGTAAATGTGTGACAGCGTCCTGAATGAGTCTGCCCTGTTAAAACTGCTGAAGCAGCATCTTGGTTTCTCTCTGAGGATAAACTCTCAGTTGAATTTCAGACCATGCCTTTTGCCGCTCTTCCACCTCCAAAACAGTTACTGTTTATGGTTTTTGGGCATCGTAATGGCTAGATGCCCTGTGTGAAGTTTGTTTGAATGAAGTTGGAAAGTGAGGCTGTATGTTAGAGAGGCAGTCCACTGGAAAACCTTTAAAGTGGACAATCTCCAGCTAGCCTGCGGAGGGGCTGGTGAGAGAGCAATGAGCTGTGACCCGATCACCTCATGATGAACCTGCTCATGCTGGGATACCATAAAGTGAACCCACGGTAGAGCTGCAAGAGGACCTGATCTGGGGTCTCGGGGTCAGAGCGCCCGTGCCATCTGAGACTGGGTGAACTGAAGGATCTGAATGTGACCCAGTTACAGTGTAGCGCGGTGGAACGCAGAACAAGATTTGCAGAAGAGGCGAAACATAAGCGTGCCATTATCTCAGCACATTAAATCTCACACACTGATTTTGGTGCAATAACTTTAAAAGGCACAGAGCGGCACAACAGTAAACATTTATCAATATGAAATAAAGCTTAACTAGAGTTATTGATTTCACTTTAAACTTCTCCCCCCTTCTGTCAGCTTTCAAGCTTTTTGATTTATGTTCACGGAGCAGTCATTTTTGTAAAACAATTTCCTTTCTTTCCTTGCCCAGTGGGGTTTTCCCAAAACCCCAACCACTGAAGATTATTAGACAACATTCATGTTCTTGCCCAGAGATTTTTAAACTTTGGATGTCAGGGACCCCCAAATATGAAGGTCCCTCTAATAAAATATAAAGGCAGCTATGATTTTTTACCAGTTTATACTGTGTTGAGATACATGTGATGCTACAAATTCAAAAAAATTTAAATGTTTCCAAAATTAAATAATTGCCATTTATCTTTTATTTTAACTTTTATAAAAGCTATTTCCTGTGACTGCATGAGACTTAAGATTCATTATCCGCTATAGAAGTATTTGGGCTACAAACTAGTGTATTTATGATTACAATAATAAATTAAAATAACATGTTAACAAATACCAGTTTACAAAATCAAGCAACATAACGGACTGTTATTGTACAGTTAAAATACCTGAAGCATCTGACACCGGAAGCCTTGCGAACTCAAGGCCACCTGTGCTCTTATGTTAAAAAAAAAAAAAAATCTGTAATATTAAAAACTAGTGTTTTGTAATAGAATACAATTGCAGTTTATCTTTTGATTTCTTTAAAAAGCAGAATGAAATTGATTGTATAAAACTTGTACCACATTACATTCATGTCTTAAAGGATTAGTTCACCCAAAAATGAAAATCCTGTCATTAATTACTCACCCTCATGTCTTTCCACACCCGTAAGACCTACATTCATCTTCCGAACACAAATTAAGATATTGATGAAATCCGATTCCGATGGCTCAGTGAGGCCTTCATTGCCAGCAAAATCATTCCTTTTTCAATGCACAGAAAGCTATTAAAGACGTATTTAAAACAGTTCATGTGACTACAGTGGTTCAACCTTAATGTTATAAAGCGACGAGAATACTTTTGTGCACCAAAAAAAAAAAAAAACGACTTTATTCAACAATATCTAGTGATGGGTGATTTCAAAACACTGTTTCATGAAGCTTCGAAGCTTTATGAATCTTTTGTTTCGAATCAGTGGTTTGGAGTGTGTATCAAATTGCTAAAGTCACATGAACTTTTGAAATTTCGAAACACTTGTGACGTAACAAAGTCTCGTTTATTGAAGTCACGTGATTTTGGCACTCTGAACCACTGATTCGAAACAAAAGATTTGTAAAGCTTCGAAAGAAATGATCTTGCTGTCAATGGAGGCCTCACTGAGCCATTGGATTTTATCAAAAATATCTTAATTTGTGTTCCAAAGATGAACGAAGGTCTTACTGGTGTGAAACGACATGAGGGTGAGTCATTAATGACAGAATTTAAATTTTTGGGTGAACTAACCCTTTAAATGCACATGCTAACTTTGACAGCCCTAAAAATATATTTTTGTAATGTAAATAAAATAATTTTCATGGACCCCTGTTATCTAACAGCAGGAGGTAACTAGACCATCCAAGCCATCACAACCTTGACCCCTATAGGCTCATATGTGGGCCACCCTCCGTTACAGTGAAGTCGCGAACAAAATATGGCACCAATTGCTCTGTAGTCAAAAATCATTCCTCTAGACCACAAAATCTCAAACCAGGGCTAAAATCAAGGCTGAAGAAGTTTTTCCCTGCAGATAATCTCATGCACTTATTTGCTAATTCTGCTGATAAATCTATGACAAAGAACAAGATCAGGAGAGAAAATAGAAGGAGCGATGAGATGAGGCTGGCTGTCATAGGACGTTCTGACATATCTTGTCACTTTTCATCATGTCTTATTTGAGCGTTTGTGCGTGTAGGCATGTCTGCGCCAATGACATTGTGAACTAAGTAAGAAAGGTGTTTGTACATCTACCAAACAATGAGTGTGTGGGCATACAGGAGCGTGCGTTTGAATGACGTGCATGAAGGTGTGTATACTGTATGTTGTAGGTGTCTGTGTGAACATTCTGTGTGTTTGGTCACTGACAGCCAGCATGTGGACGTCCGTCCTTCTGCCAAAATTGAGTCATGTGTGTCTCGGTGCAAGCGTGTGTGTGTGCGCAGGGACGTTGCTATCCTTGTATGTCAAGCGTTGCTGTGGGCTGTGATGACCTCACTGTTAGTAACCTGCAGGAATGAGAGGCGCACAGCTGACATCACCCCGCTCTCTCCTTTTCTCACCCTCTTCCTCCTTCCCTACATCTATATCTCTCGACATGCGGATAACACATCAGACCTTTTTGTTCTGAGTCACCGACTTACAGAGAAAGAAAATGAAAGAGAGAAAAAAAAGGGACATTCTTTCTCTTCGTACCTCATGCTCGTCATTCAGCCCTTTAAAGGGATCATTTACCCAGAAGTTCTGTCATCATTTACCCAACCTCATGTTGTTCCAAACCTGTATTACTTTTCTTCTGTGGAACCCAAAAGGTGAATTTTTGCAAAAAATGGAATGTAATGAAACTGAGGCTATAAAGGGGGGGCTGTAAAGCTTCAAAAAAGAAGCAGAAGCACCATAAAAGCGGTCCATTTGACTCATGCACTGTAATCCAAGTCTTCTGAAGTACAGTAGTTGTGTGTGACGAGCAGTTTGAAATTTAAGTTCCTATTCACTGATAACGTTCCTCCAGTGAGCTGTTAACCGCTATGACCGGATCATTGAGCCAGTGAGCTGAAGTAAAGCTCCGAATCAGTCTGAACCATTGAGAAAGAAAATAACTGAATCAGTCTGAATCATTCAGAGTGGTTTTGTGAACTGGAGCAAATAATTCATTGAAACGATTTTGCACATGAATGATTCATTTATGAATCAGACATTGCTACTTTACACACCATTTTAAATTGAATTTATTATTTTTTTTAAATTTCAAAGTATTTCTAACACAAAGCTTCAGAAGATGAAATATACCATGCGAGTCATATAGACCGCTGTTACTTTTATACTTTTATGGTGCTTTTTCACATTTTGTAGATTGAATCCTCATTCACTTCATTATATTGAAAATATTCCTCTTTTGGGAATCAATTCATATTGGTTTGGAACGACAGTGTGAGTAAATTATGACATAAGTTTCATTTTTGGGTGAACGATCCCTTAATTCCTTTGCCATTTTACCTTATTTTCCCAGTTTCATCGCTTTTGTTCCTTTTCTCTCTCTCTCTCTCTCTCACTCTTTCTCCCATCAGCCTCTCGTTTATCCTTCCTTCTTGAAGGACCAGAAATTCATGACTGTCTAACACACAAACACACACGCTGCAACCACAATCCTCTCTTGAGAGGAAGAAAAAACAGAAACACAACAGAGAAGCAAACTGATGCCTCAGATATTTCCTTCCCTCTGTTCAATTAAACATTCCCCCCATCTGCCACTTTGGGTTGTTTGAGTCCCTCTGAAATATTGAAAGTAGTTGTTAATGTGATTGTTTCTCCTGACTCAGTTTGAACCTGTTAAATAAATCGCTCTGGAATGTGTGTATTATTAACATCTGAAATGTGTCGTGTGTGTGTGTGTGTGTGTGTGTATGTGTGCGTGCGTGCGTGTGTGTGGAGGAGGGCAGATTCGTTCTGCTGTAATGGTTCTGTGCCAAATCTTTTTCAGACCATTCAATCTCTGTTCATGTGCCATACTGATAAATTTATGGAATAAAAGATGTTCTTTTTTCACAAAATGAGTATTGAACTGTGGGTGGTTATTTTGGATGTTTTTCATGTCAAAAGCAGGATCAAACAAACAACGAATGCAAAATGAGAGATGTGAGAACACGAGTGTGTATTTTGCATGTTTGTTTGTATGACGTACATTTTAAAGTCGACATGAAACGACAGTCACAGCCGATTTTAATTTAGTAAATGTACGTATTTCTCAGTGAAATAGAATATCCGGTAAGAAAAAACAGAGCAGGATTTTATCCACTGGGATTTGATTGGATTGTGAAATGTGGAGGGGAGGGGCTTAGAAGTAAGGACTTGATGACATCAGCAAAAAAAAAAAAAAAGTTATTTAAGTGCTGGAGCAAGTCATTTCATTTTGATAAAAGACTATAAAGACGTTTTTTCTAATGGAACAACATGCATGTATCACACACAATAAAAACATTAAGACAGTTAATATGGTTCATTTTGATGCCATGTTGACATTTAACATCTGACTCAGTTATTTGTGTGAGCTTATGGGTGTCTTAAAATGGAATCGGTGTATGTGCGTTTAGCAGCCATTATATCAATGTGTTATCACTGCTTTGACACTAGAGCTGTGACTTGCTAGCTGCAGGGTGTTTAGGTTGACCCCAGTGGCTGACCTCCGCCTGCACTGTGCGCGTGAGCTTGTGTGTGTACGTGTGTCTCTCTGGGCTGATGTTTAGCCTGCAGTCTACACGCCTCCTGTGCTGGCTGAGGGTTAGCTATGGGGTCAGCGTCTGAATACAACTGACTCAGGGTTACAATTATTGGCTAACCTAAGGGTGTAAATGCTAGTCTGTATATGAGGGTGACATTGTGATTGTGTTCCTGTCCATTTGTGTTTTGCATATTAGATACAAAAACAAGGGACAGGCAGATCGTTCAAGAGCAGCACTATGCTTCTGCATAAAGGTTTTGGCTGACGTTTCATTCCACCTCAGTGGAGGCGTTTTCTTATTGCATATATAAAAGTATGCAAATGTTCATGAGTATCCATGTCTTTATGAAGGGATAGCATTACACAGATGAATATGGTTAACTCAAACTTAATCAGTTTTTGTCTTATTTTCCAGTAAAAATATTTAAACAGCCTTAAAGGGTTAGATCATTAATTCATTAATCATTAATTGCTCACCCTCATGTCGTTCCACACCCGAAAAACCTTCGTTCATCTTCAGAACACAAATAAGATATTTTTGATAAAATCCCGATGGCTCAGTGAGGCCTCTATTGACAGCAAGATAATTAACACTTTCAATGTCCAGAAAGCTACTAAAGACATATTTAAAACAGTTCATGTGACTACAGTGGTTCAACCTTAATGTTATGAAACGACGAGAATACTTTTTGTGTGCCAAAAAAAACAAAATAACGACTTTATTCAACAATATCTAGTAATGGGTGATTTCAAAATACTTTACGAAGCTTTACGAAACTTTTGTTTCGATTCAGTGGTTCGGAGCGTGTATCAAACTGACAAAGTCACGTGAACCATTGAAATTTCGAAACACTCATGACTTAACTTTTTAACTTTTTCAGTTTGATACACGCTCCGAATCACTGATTTGAAACAAAAGATTCGTAAAGCTTCGAAGCTCCATCACTAGATATTGTTGAATAAAGTCGTTATTTTGTTTTTTTGGCACACAAAAAGTATTCTAATCACATTAAGGTTGAACCACTGGAGTCACAAGAACTGTTTAAATATGTCTTTAGTAGCTTTCTGGGCATCTGAAAGTGTTAATTATCTTGCTGTCAATGGTGGCCTCACTGAGCCATCAGATTTTATCAAAAATATCTTAATTTGTGTTCTGAAGATGAACGAAGGTCTTACGGGTGTAGAACGACATGAGGGTGAGTAATTAATGACTGAATTTTCATTTTTGGGTGAACTAACCCTTTAAGACAAGATGTAACACATTTTTTCCTTATCACATTTGCCAAATAATTAATAAAAATAAATAAATAAATAAATATATTTTAAAACCAAAACAACTTAATTATAAAATTTTTATTTGTCTTGATCTATTTAAAAAAAATAAATAAATTATAATTTCTTGTTAATATATGTTTTTTTTTTTTTATTTGTCTTGTTGTAAGCAATTATCTATATATTACAGGAAAAATGCAAGAAAAAAATACTCATTTATTACATTTTCCCCCCCATATATAGCATCATGATAATTTCACAAATATTTGGACAGGGTTTCTTTAAAGTACCTTCGCATTTTCCATGAAAATACCATGATATTTGAATATGCTAATAGTGTGTATATATATATATATATATATATATATATATATATATATATATATATATATATATATATATGTACTCTTGTTCTAATAGTTGGTGGTTTCAAATATACATTTTAATTCAACGATACAAGTGCCAAATTGATACAAAACTGATGTACAATTCTTTAAATCACAAAGCTCTGACATCCATCCTATGTTCTTGGTATGGAGTTCAGCTGAAGGCAGCCTAGTGCGCACCCTTCACAATGCTGATGTGACACACCTCACCCAGGGTGCACGATCCACACTCGCACTGAATAAATTATGTAAGCAGCTTAACAATCCTCATTCTCACCTCACAGCACACATACATAAGTACACTAATGTTACCACAGCCTCGGCTGGTCTCCGTCTGAACATGCTGAATGTTTACACTGCTTCTAATGCATGCAAATGACCCAGCACTGCATCCCTGAATCCTGGATCATTGTTGATATCCCACCAAACTATCTTTGAAACGGTCAAGGTCTGGTCAAATCAACAAAATTCCAGTCAAAACCAAAACACTGAGTCACGTATCTGCTTTCGTTTTTTATTCTCTAAATATTTGTTACATCTTTGGTGCTGTGAAAATACTGCCTCTTAAATGTTTCTTTGAATTCAATCTAGTCACATGTGTTTTTGGAGGTTTTGTGTTTTGTATTGACCCCTGTTTCCACCTTTGAACTTAATAAACAGAACCACTCTCACACTAAAAACTGTATCCTACATCTGTTGAGCTCTATTATTAATAGATGTTCCAGCTGTTCTCTGTAGGTTTGAAGTTAAAGGGACAGTTCAGCCAAAAATGAAACACTCTTTTCACCCTGAGATCATTCCAAAATTCATTTATTTCTACCTCAGACCACAAAAAAATATTAGGCAAAAAATTTTTCCCTGCTATCATTCTGTAATGAAATTATTCAAAATCTTTTGAAATCATACAATATATATTATGCATGGATATTGGATAAGCAACCCCTGCCAAAGCTCTCAAATTTGATCACAATCCGTTATGCGACACACAAAAAATTACGTTTAAACATTTATATACATTCTGTACCTTTTCAAGATTATAGGTCACAAGTCCTATGTACCACAGTTATGTTGTCATTTTTGGATCTTGACAGCCCCTGGTTCACTTTTATTGTATGGAAAAGAGCAGACGCTAAACCTCTTTCCACAGAAGAAAAAACCTCATACAGGCTTGGAACTAAATGAGGTTTTTTTTGGGTGAACTACCCCTTTAAGAAGACTCCTAGTCATATACTCAGTATTACAGTCCTGAGCCAAGTATCATTTTCACTTTGTGAGCCTTAAAACCTGTCTATCTTTCGCAGCCCAAGTTATAAGAAATTAATGCAGCTGTACTGTAGGTCAATACGGGTCTTTGATCTCTGTGCTGACTTAAGCTCCATCCCTTCCATATGCCGTCCCCCCAAACAACCCCTCCTCGTCTCTCCCAATCCGCTCTGCGCTAATACAGTTGTAAAGGGTAACCTTGGAGATGAGGGCTAATCATCCATCCCATAACTACCCTTTCAATCTCCCCCCAGCACACCCTGGCCCACTTTTCCCTTCCTCTTAAATGACAGTATGTTTCTGTTTCAGTATATTCTGTAATTTTCCAACGATCAACCCTTGCATCCTGTCCTCTCTTTCTGGTGTGTCATCATCTCTTTCCCCCTCTCTCCCTTTTGTTTGTCCTGTAGAAGGACGTTTGTTTTCCTGTGGGGAAGAGGAAAATCGACGCTGAAAGATGAGTTATTGATCGCAAAGCAGGGTGCATGAGTGTGTGAGTGAAGGAAAGAAAGACAGGATGATAATCAGAGAGTGAGTACAATGACACATCAACAACATAACAACAATCTTATGTCAGATACACCATATTGCACAAATCCATGCACATACTCTAATGGAATATTATTAATAGTGCCTTTCAGCCTGTGCCTATGTTGCCAACGGCTTGACTAAAAAGTCTGGCAAAATATGTGCGAGACAGCTAAATTTACAGGTCTTCTGGTTCACACCTCTGTCAGATTAAAGATCATTTGAGGCGATGAGAAGATAGAGCTTGTCTTACTTCAACATCTGATTTTAATCTGTATCTTTAAAAACAACAACAACACTTTCTTACTTCCAAATGATCTGGAATTAGGGACATTGTGGAACGTGGAAAAAAAAAACTCCACTGCAGAAATGACAGAACATCAGGTTACATCACAAATGTCACCACGGTCACTGTTGCTATCGGAGATATGCTGTTTCCATGGCACTAAGGGGCTTGAGGATCTGTGTGCTCAGAGTTCAAAATCATTTTTCTGGGTAAAGACGTACAGAAATGCAGGGCGCTCAATAATAATAGCACATCAATTTTTGGTTTTATCATTTAAAAGCATTGGGTCTATAAGACATTGTAGTAATTATACTGAAAATGTACGCAAAATATTTAATAAATCAAAAAATATTATTATTGTGGAGTTTTAATGGTTTTTCTCCATGTTTCTTGACATCCATTATAATCATAATAATAATTTTTATTATTTAAATTATTATTTTTTTAATAAATAATTATTATTTTTAGATATTAACAAGCTAAGCTGCTAATGACTCCATTTGTGTTTCATGGGAAAAGAGGATTTACCAAAAACCGATGAATACTTATAATAACATGTTTCATAATAATAATAATTATTATTTAAACATGGTTTGGTAGGTAATACTCTTTTCCCCATGGGACAAAAATGTGACCCTGGACCACAAAACCAGTCATAAGGGTCAATTTTTTGAGGATAGGACAATATTTGGCCGAGATACAACTATTTGAATATCTGAAATCTGAGGGTGCAAAAAAATATTGAGAAAATCGCCTTTAAAGTTGTCCAAATGAATTCCTTAGCATGCATATCCGCTCACAAAAATAATTTTTTTGATATATTTACGGTAGGAAATTTACAAAATATCTTCATGGAACATAAGCTTTACTTAATATCCTAATGATTTTTGGTATAAAAGAAAAATCGATAATTTTGACCCCTACTATGTATTGTTACATACATTAAATCAGGGTTTAACCTGGGCCCTTTTCCATAAACAAACATTTTTTGTGTGTGAAACAAAAAAGAGATTTTTAAAGAATCTAGACCCTTTTTCAATGCAGTTAATAGATATTGAAGCTTTTAAGCTTAAAAAGTATTCCACATACTCAATGTGATAGTTCTGACTGATAAACTGAAATCCCCCAGTCCTATTCACTGCATGCAAAAGAGCTACCGAACATGAATCAACATCTCAGTAAACCATTTTAATTTCTGGGTAAACTTATCCATTTAAACAGGCCATTTCAGGAGATAAGTTGCGTTCCATTAAATTAGTGATATCAAAGCATATCTATTTATGGATTAAACCAAGAAAAGCCTTTAGGATGAGAGACACGCTGTGGAGCGGAAGAAGACGAATTCTGCATGTAAATATAGGTGATACCAGCAGACACACACTCACACTCACACACCCAGGGCCTAAAATTAACACTCGTCAAGCGCCAAATACTGCCAGTGCTGCATCGTCACAAATGTTTAAGGCTTGCCAATTTAAATATTTAAGCTCAAGAAGACACAAAAGGGAACTCAATTCATTACTCTTGCGCAGTGTGGGAAGTTTTCTGTCAGCAAACATCCGAAGCACATGCCGAGAAATCCGTGTCTCAAACAGTGCGAGAATACTGAATTAAGTCCTCTTTCACATCTTGCATTTGAAGTTGAGCATATTCAAACTAAATTATGTCAAAATTCCCATCTTGGCAAGCATTCTTAAACATAATTATGTCTTAACTGAAAGTAAACTGTTGAGAAATTAAATGCATGTGTAAAAGTAGGCTTTATTGGGTCTGTGCATTAGCTCTTAAAGTGACAGCAGCCTAATATTCATGCTGCTGTCTGTGCTTTTAATGTAAATCAAACAACAAAAGACAAAAAACAACCACTCATTGCTCTTGACTGAATAAACTTTGTAACTTTAAACCAAAAATGAAAATTCAGTCATTAATTACTCACCCTCATGTTGTTCCACACCCGTAAGACCTTCATTCATCTTCAGAACACAAATTAAGATATTTTTGATAAAATCCGATGGCTCAGTGAGGCCTGCATAGTCAGCGATGGTACTTCCTCTCTCTTAAGATCCATAAAGCTACTAAAAACATATTTAAAACTGTTCGTGTGAGTACAGTGGTTCAATATTAATATTATAGAGCGATAAGAATACTTTTTGTGCACCAAAAAAACAAAATAACGACTTTTTAACAATATCTGATGGTCAATTTCATAACACTGATTCATTTGTGAATCGAATCAGTGAATCGGAGCGCCAATTTCATCAGTTTGGCGGTTTGATATGTGAATCATGATTCGACTCAAAAGATTCATAACGCTCTGAAGCAGTGTTTTGAAATCGCCATCACTAAATAAGTCGTTTTTGGTTGTTTGTTTTTTTTGGGCACACAAAAAATATTCTCGTCACTTTATACTATTTATATTTAACCACTGAACTCACATGAACTTATTTAAATATGTTTTTAGTATCTTTATGGATCTTGAGAGAGGAAATGTCATTGCTTTGAATGCAGGCCTCACTGAGCCATCGGATTTCATCAAAAATATCTTAATTTGTGATCTGAAGATGAATAAAGGTCTTACGGGTGTGGAACAACATGAGGGTGAGTAATTAATCACATTATTTTCATTTTTGGGTGAACTAACCCTTTAATAAGGATTAATCTATGTTTCATGGCTGGTTAAAAAAATATTTATGGCCGGTAAAAAAGTGGCAAAAAGTTTGTTTTAGGCCCTGCACACACCTGTTGGCACCAGATCCAGTACAAGTGTTGATTTACTGACAGGGTTATATTTACTCACACTGGTACTGGGTGCGACACACACACATCCATAGGTAACGTTAGGGCATAAACTCAATCGGGTTCAAATGAAGTCTGGTGGACTTGGATTCTAATGAAACTGCATTATTTATTGAGCGATCTGACAGGGATGCCTCGGCCATTACACCCATAATGGCTCTTTTGGATATTGATGAATACTTGTCTATATTTGTATTCACGTGGGGAACCAATGTCACATCTCCCCGGTTACCCTGGATACCGGCGTCGGCTAAATGGCCCAACAATAATACAGACAACAATGGCAGCACTGTTTTAAGAGAGAGTTTTCAGCGCGCGAGGAGAGCAGACAGGAGAGGAGAGGAAGATAACCAGCGAGAGAAGAGAGGGAAAGAGAGCGGAGGAGGCGATGGAGGAGGAGTAAATACACAATTGGTGATCAGTGAAGTAGCATTAGCATTGTTCACACATCCCCAGCCTCGTCTCTCCTTCTCCCCTCCTCCCTCTCGCGGCCGCTCTTCCTTTCTTGCTGCAGCGTTGCCATGGCGACCGAGAAATGTGGGAATACCTCTGTCCTTCAGAGAGAGGGAGCAAGAGGGAACGCGATGCTCGGAAGAAAGCGCGTGGGGGTGAGAAACGGTTGAGGGGACCGTGAGCGAGAGATGCAAATAGACGCGGTAAGAGAAACGAGACCTGCCGACAGGCCGAAGAACAGACGAAGTTGCGGGTCTCATCGCGCGCGCGATGACATTTTGAGGAGAGTCATCGGCGTGACTCACGTAGGACACATTTTCTGAGCCCCAGAGCGTTGCTGTTTGTTTATCTCTCTGCCTCACATTTCTCACACTACCTCCTCATGCTATGGCGAGGCTGTCGTTACTATGACGACTGGCGGCCTAAAATAGTTAGCGCTCACCCCTGCTTTCTCTGTGGCGCTGTTTTCTTCTCTTACCTCCCAGCAGCATAACGTACATCCCCACCCCTCCAAACCTCCGCCGTACTGCTCACTTTACTGTGGGACGCAATCCGGAGGGGCGCTTTCTCTCTCGTTCAGCCTCACTTTACCTTTCTCCTCCCTTCATCCCATCTCTCCCTGCAAAGATTGCATTCAGATTCATTTTATTGGCAGCTTGTGTTTCCATGGCAACTTCTTGAAACCATGGCAACTATTTGAACCGAGCCAAACGCTCTTTCAAAACTGCTGCATTCATTGCCCCCTCTCTCTCTCTCTCTGCGCGTCTAGCCAGCCACTGAATGTGTATGCATGCGACTGTGTGTATAAATGAGCATGCGACTTGCATGTAAACGCTTGTTTCAACTACCGTGGACGCGCAAACACATGCACGCGTATTCCACAGGTGCCACAGTCGCGTCCCACGTGAACATACGCATGATAAAGGTGGAATTTGACTGAAATATCATCAGGTGGAAGATGTGCGGTCATCCTTCTGGATGTGAAAATCATCATCTAACAACATAAGGCAGACATCGCACAGGTCAGAGTGGAAATTCAGTTTATATGCCATAGTTTCCAGCTAAAAAAAGATCAAGAAATTTCTAGGCTGGTTTATGCTGGAAGAACAAAAACAAAATCACCTTATCCTGCCCATGGCAGATTGTGGACATCTGTGAAGCTTCCGTTCTGCGTTTGGATGGACATTTATTCCAGGTTTAAACAGTTTCCATTTTCCAGGTTAAAGGCATGTGCCATTTATCAGAACAATTAGCAAGCAATCAATTAATTGTATTTTAACTTTTTATTAAAACCTTTTTTTTTTTTTTCAAAAATAGTAACTACTAGTAATACAGTAATAAAAACATTACTGTATTTATAATAATATAATATTAATATTTTATTATTAATACAATAACCTTTTTTAAAGTCAACAAATGTTCAGTAAACAACACAGATGTACTGTAGGTTCTCAGGCACTTTCCACCATTTTGATTATCATTGTTTTGTTTTGTGTTTTCTCTCTCTTTTTTTGTACTATTATTGTTGTTTAAAACACCTTTTTTCTTCATTTTTGAAGTCTCCCTGAAGAAGCCACCGTAGGCTTTACATTTCTGTAAATAGAGTGGTGCAGGTTCCCTCGCCAAAAATCCAATAGGATTTTCCAGTATAAAAATAGGCACAAAAATAAGCTCTGTGATCAACAAAGGTTTATGATACTTACACGTTTTGTCCATCAAGATCATTTTCAAAAATGAACACAACTTTTTTTAATGAATTTTAAAGCCTAAATGCAGTCAACTAGAAGCAAAAAGGTAAAAGTAGGCTAAAACCGAACTACACCACAAACGCACAATTCCAACGTCACCAACACTAAGCTTCCGAAGCTCTTTATCTAAAAACATTTTTCCTGAAATTTTGAATTAGTGTAGTCTGTAAGAGTGCCGTTATAAGCAAAACTAGGCTGTAAGCAGACTGAGCTTACCTGTTCGGCATGATGATTGACGTTTAATGTCGCCGACAGTCTCTGTAGTCTGATTTAGCCACTTGTTAGCAACCGTCATTTTAAAGACAGCTTTAAAAAGTCATGGGCTGGTTAATACTGATATATTTTATGTCATAGAATAAAACATAAAAGGATCTTGAGCTTGTGTTGACCACAGACATTATTTCAGCCATTTAACCAAAAAAAAAGACGTTATTCTGTCTTTTTCTTCAAAATTGCAAGTTTATGTCCCGCAATTCTGACTTTTTTTCCCTTAGAATTGTGAAATATAAACTCACAATTGCGAGTTATAAAGTCCGAACTAGGAGATATAAACACGCAAATGCAAGGAAAAAAAGTCAGAGTTGTGAGTTAAAATTGATATAGGCTATGTTTAAAAGTGATCTATGTAAAATGTTATAGGTTTAAATATTATTTCATGCTGTAACTGCTATGTATGTATGTCCCCTGTGAACTGCATATGTGAATATTATGTACCTACACCTGTTTACCAAATTCATGCTTTAAAGGTGCTACAGAGGATGTTTTGTTTTATACATTTTTGCAATATTACTTGAAACTGTCTTTACTAACTGATAAACGACTATTTATTAGGTGCACTGAAAGTAATAATATTAATATACATCATCTGTTCACGAGGTAGGGCCTTAAAAACATCAGCCAATCGCGTAAACGATTGGCCTTCTGGCTTGTCAATCACTGCCATGACGTTCCTTGTGAGAGATGAGCGTGGCTGCGCTCTCCAGTAACTTTCCACACTCCACAGGCGCCGCATGTGATGTTTTTGTCAGGAGACAGGAGTAACAACTGCAGATTATGAGTTACCTGCGGTGAGTCCGCCATAATGAATCCACTAACACGACACAGTGAATGGCGGTGGTAAACAAACACTCGTCTTCCAATACTCATGCACGAGTTTTGGGAGGCGTTCCTTTGAAATGAGCTGTGAAGGAGGGGGGTTGTTCTTACGCATGCGCTCATTTCAAAAACTCACTAACAGTCTTTGGATTCTCAGTCGATGAAAAAATCCTCTCTATCACCTTTAATAGTAGACTAATCATTGCAGGTGTCATCAGTCCAGTCTGTGACTTGCAACATAAATGTCTACGCTTAGCTTCAAAGAGCGTCTTCAATGACGGTATTCTATAAAAAATGAAGACTATATTTTTTGCATTTCGATTCTGATATCCAAAGGCACAACAAAACATTTTTCTCTTATTCTGTGGATTTTGCCCATTTTCCACCACTTGTTACCGCTGCAAGTGACGTAACTGTGACGTCTGCTCCCATGGTCTATTTAACATCTGTTGGTCGGTTCTCATTTTGACAATGTCACAAAAGCCTACAGTATATCCTGTGTGAGGACATCTCTGCTCACTCCAGTTGTTGATTTAGTCTAATTCTCAAAGTTCTGCTTGTGTTTTCTTTTCCAGCTCAGTCTGGATATCTAGCGTTCATACATTGTATGGTATCTGGAGAGATGAGAGGACCAGTAATGACCTTTCCACCTCTCTGCTAATTAACATGTATGAACTTGCTACTTGCTCTACAGCAGTAATGATTAAGCATGAAGGCGTACTTGCTCTCACTGTCCCAGAGCAGCAGGATAATGGATGGGGGACAAGAATGTCCCAAGAGCAATGTGGTTTGTTCTAGGACAATTACACAACAATTTCTGAACTAACTAAATGTGGATTTTATATCTTCAAATGTGTTGAAGTGAAATGCACAGTTTGGTAAAGATCTCATTGAGTAATGAAGTGAAAAGTTGATTTGTGAATCTTCTCACACCACTAATGGACTGCAAAGAAGATTCAGTGAAGATAAGCAGCTATATTTATGACTTCTTTTAAAAGAGAAATTGCAAATATAGATTTCTTTTGATCTACACCACCATCCCCACACAGTATTTTCTCAGTTGGATAGGGTGCTGCTGAATGTTAAATAAATTTGTTTCGCTGTGAAAGACTGCCCAGTCATTCCACTTTAAGTTCAAAAGAGCATTAATAAATATTATTTCCAAATAAGAAATAATGCAAATTGAATAACTGATTTAAAAATTAGGTTACATCTAAATCACTCGAGGGTCGAGGAAAAACTTGGCTGCGTCTGAGAGCTTAAAAATGCTGCCTTAACCAGAGGATGCATTTAAAGGTAGGAAGGCATCACGTCCGAATCCAATGTTAGCTTCACTTCCTCTCTCCTGAGATACCTCTATCTGATTGATTTTTGAAGGCAGCATAGATGTATCCTTTGCTGTCTTTGATATCCCTCAATCCTGTGCTTTTCATTTTGGCAGATGAGCTTTAAAATAAACATGGTGTCTGAAATCTGTGGTTGGTGGTCAGTTTGTGGGTAAATGTATGTTTTTGGCCAACGTTTCCACTTTTGGTGTCGTTTCTAGTGAGAAAATACTACTGTAGTAATTAAATATTTGCTTATTTATCACCAAAGCTCACACTGTTTTGTTGTAGATCATTAAACCGTTACGCTGCCTATCTGAAATCAGTTTCGTGAGGTACCTTTGTGTGCACAAACAAGTCAGCTGCTTAAGCTTTCGGATGCAACCCATGTAAATCTAGAAGTGTTACGAGCAGGTGTTAACCAAGGGGTGACAATCTTGTATACATTTTATTAATGTTTTTAATTTGAGAAGATCCATATAAATCACTTTAACATTTTGAAAATAATGAATTCTCCCTAAATTATTGAAGGAAAAAAAAGATTTAATGCTAAATCTGGGTGTTTTCAGGGTCTCAACAGACCCTCTACTGTCAGCATAAAGAGATGTAAGTATTATATTATAAGGCCATTTTGACCAGTGGTTTCATCTTTCTGTCATCTTCTTGTCTTAGCAGTGCTCATACTACACAACACAATGCCGATAAGGTGCACAAACTACAAGATCTTTGGCCAAGCGGCAACCATTGTCCAACAGCAAAAAAACGATTTCTCACATGAATTCACGCAAGACATTACAGAGCCTCATGCTCACTGTTGCATTGCACACACTACAAGATCACGTGGCGGTTATATCAAACAGGGTTGAAAATATCGCAGCATTTGTGACTGCTCGAGATCACGTCATGACAGCAACGAGCAGCGATTTGGTGACGATCCGGGGGTTTTGCCGCTGACCTTGGAAATCTGTCTGCGACAGCAAAATCCAGTCAAAATTGTGTAGTGTGAGCTTGACTTAATCTACCAAAGCAGTGATGGAAGTAGCGTAACAGACACATCTTCTTCTGACGTGTAATGACACATTGTGTGTGAGTGAGTGGAATTGCGACAACCAAAATAGACTCTCACAGCTGTAGTTGGTCTTTTTAAAAGGGGTAACCAATCATGGGATTTAAAACAGCCATGGGAAACTGAATGAGTGGAAAGATGCAAATGCTTCTCTTTCTAACACTGCCAGCATTTACAGCAGTACACATTTACAAATGGCCCATAAGAGCTGAAGAAATGTATTGCTCAGGGTAACGTGCTGAGATCAGTGAATTGGCTGATTGGCTGAATTGACAAACTTTCCAGGTGTAAAGACACACAGGCTATTTCATCAGTCTGTATGGAAACAAAATCATGTTTACGGGTACCAGGTTTAGCACTTTTGTAAATCAATCAGTTGATTTTGTTTGTAGTACTTTAACTAATGTAGATCATCTCACCCAACCCTGGCCCTGGAGTAGGTCAACCCCATTGCATGTTTTAGATGTCTCCCTAATCAGATGTGCAGTGTTAGATTTTGCTGAGCAATCTTTTGATTTCTTTAATACATACACTCTAAAAAAATGGTTCTATACTAAAAGTGGTTCTTTGGCTCGTAATCATAGGGGAACCACTTTAAGTGGTTCAGTGGTTCTTTAGCGGTTCTTCACTGGTTCTTTGGGATGACTGCTATTTAACACAGCTACTGCATACAGAACCTGTTAAGCCCCTGTATGGTTCTTCAGTGGTTCTTTGGGGTGGTTAAGGTGCTATATAGCACCACTGCCGTACAAAGAACCTGTTAAGCCCCTTTAAAGGCTCTTTATGAGCCAAAGAACTGTTTAGCATCATTTTTGTTGAAGAAATAAAATGCGATATGGCACCTTTTATGGGTTCTACATCGCACCATTTGACAAAGGTGCTGTAGAGCACCTTTAAAGATATGGTGCTACATTGCACCAAAGGTGGTTCCCCTATGATTACGAGCCAAGAACCACTTTTAGTGCTATATAACACTTTTTTTTAGAGTGTAAAATAAGTAAGCTTGACCAGAGTTCTTGTGGGGTGAAGAATTTATTGGTAGTAGTGTAGCACAGTTCTTCAGCAGCGATGTCAGCATGTCGGCCTTCGAAATATCTCAACCCAAAGTTCTGTCTGTGGGACAGAACTTTACACTTGAAGACAAAAGGGCTATAAACAACAGAAAACTGTTAGGACCTCCCACAGGAGCTCGATCTACCCTGCAATTTACTCTGAGCAATGCTGGGTTTTTTTGTCATTCACACCCATCAGTTTCTGTGGGCCATACATCTGTATGGCTCATTTAGTTCACACCTTCACAGACACAGATAGAGTTGATTGCATCACAGTCACAATGTAAATGCATCTGACTAAAGATGATGAAAATACACATAATCTTTCAGCAGTGTTGGTGGTACTACAGTACCAAGGTTGGGAACCTAGATATCCACGAGTAGAATCTTTCACCCTTGGATTCCTATTGGAATGTCTGGATTTTGCCCATGAAAATCTGCTGAACAACAGTAAATGTGACCACATTAAGTGTGCTGTTCTTGGCCAGAATAAGCTGCAGTTACAGAGATAATCAAGTAAGATGGTTAAGTAGTTTTCAGAATGGAATATACAGTAGAAGCAATGGTAAGTTTCCTCTAATATGTATAATTAATTATTCAGAAAGTTCATAAATCCTGCAGGGAAATAAGTAATTTTAAACTACTCCTAGTTATACTTTGACTTTACATGACTCTTGTAGGACACTTGTCTTGCTGGATTGATTGTGTTCACTGCAAACCTGAGGACTTGAGACATGCTTGTGACTTGCATATGTGCGACTCACTCCCACCTCTGCCGTTTTCCCCACTGCGCCTGTGAGTGTGGATCTAAATCGGGTCCTGAGTCCCAGCATGTTGCCGACTGAAAATGAGGATGTGTTTGCCTGTCTCTGAGACTTTTAAAGTTTTCTTTTGTCTCTGAAAGCTGCAAACTTCTCTCATGATTGTTCTGTTAAGACCAAGTCAGAGTACAATGTTGACATCTCAAGGGAACTGAGATGATCCTCATTGCATAAACATAAACATTTAGGTTGTAGAATTTGATCTTCCTTATAATGTATGGCGGTAAATTAACCATAAATTGGATGTCAAGTCACTCGAGAGTCAAAATTTGCTTTATCTATCTTATAAAATAAAGAATTGTTTCAGTGAGCTCTGGGGTCCCAAGGATGTCAATGGATAACCATCAACAGTATATTTTCCCAACACACCTCTCTGTCTCAAGGCTTCCTGTGTGTGTTATCTTTGTTCCCTTCCATTTTCATCCAGAAATAAAAGGCCTTTTCCTTTTCTCCCACAGCCTCTAAACTGTAATTAGCGTAATTCTTTTAATTAAAAGACCTCGGAGCCTTTTTAGACAGTCTGTGATAGCAGATGAGCCCACACACCTACAGCAGAAGTGTCACTGACAATTAGCCAAACAGGGCAAAACCATGCAGTCTTCACAATTTGACTGCGTTCACATGGAAATGATGAGGAATTTCATACGGCAGGCTGGTGAAGCGTTTTCGATGGGCCAATAAAAACGACAGCCATGCTCAATGTTAAATTTCAGATGTCTATAAGTTTAAAGTAACATTGCTTGTATACCAATGCATAAAACAGTCAGTCTGTATTACTCTGACATGAAATGAAGACTGATGTTATGAGTATACTCACTCTGATACAGTTAGCTCATTACACTGGTCATGAGTCGAATTCAAAGCCCTGCCACCTTAATGAACAGAACAGCAGAGATAATGCAACACCACCAGCACCCATTTTAAATACATGTGGAAACTGTGTATTTACGCGTGTCTTAAATACAATCGTAACTATTTTGTTTTGGTGAATTGGTGGCTAAAGGTAGGTGCGGTCATATTTACTGTTGCTCTACGAAACTTCACAGGTGAAATCCATTCATTCCGATAGAAATCTGCATATTTGGGAGCTTTGAGTGAAGGTGGAAAAATTCCCCATGCAGATTTCACTCTCAAGTGGTTTATGTGAATTTGCCATGGTGTCAGTGACGGAAAGCTGCTTGGTTTGAAAGTGACTTTTGTATTTGCTGTGATTTACATCTGTATATTGACAATGGACCTTTTTTTAAAATTAGCTAATGTGACCCCACCTTAATTCATATGAATTTGTAAGTTTTTGTACAATCTGCTTTATGTCCTACTGATTTTACCTAAGCCTACTGAGGTTTAGGGGTGGAGTTAAGGGTGAAGCTTTATGCTTTTTTCTCTCTAAAAATCACAAATTTCTGTACAAATCGCATAGTATGAATTCATAGGACAACACTGTTTTCTTATGAGATAGAGTAGGTGTGTCCATATTTGACTACGACCTGTGTGAGACCGTAAAGAACAATTCGGTACATGCAAATGCAACACTGTAAAAAATTATTTTAATTTTAAAGGTAAAAGACTGTAAAAATGCTATGGTAAACAGTATAATAATTTATACAGTAAATAACTGTAATTGATCTAACATTCATTTAATGTAATTTTACAGAAAAATACTGTTAATTTACAGTTTTTGGAAGTGAAAAAGAACAAGTCATTGTATAATTTACAGTGAAAAACTGTAAATTGATATTCCAGAATTCCCTGCGTGACACTTCACATTTGTTTTATTTTCGTTGTAATAATTAGCCTATGTTTTTCTTATAATTTATGTTCATTAGGGTTTTATGTTACATATAATGTTGTTAAATTAAAGTTTACTGCATTACTTTAGTGTCATGTATGTTACCATGATGGTGTTTTGTAACTGTGCGAATGACACTGTGCGCTTTTTATATATTACCTTTTGTGTTTGTGGAAAAGTAGATGGTACAAAACAGATATTAGTAGGTTTCAATGGGTTGGCATATTAACTTTACATTAGCTAATGAAATTCACTTTTTTACTGTATATTTAAGATAAACTTCTGCCATCCACAGCCATTTTGTTTTTACTGTAAATGTCACTGTAATTTTAAAAAGTGAAGAATATCTGCCCGTGTGCGATTGTTTCCCATAAATGAGGTTATGAGGTGGATAATGTTACAGAGTTTCACTCCTCTGCCTTCCCAAGTTTCTATACTGTAATTACATGCATGAAAATCTCCCTCTGTTCTCTGTCTCTCTCATGGAATTCATGCATAATTACTTGCATAATTATAGTTCTCTCCATTCTGCCATTATGGTTTTGTCTTGCTCACCGTAGCACTCTCTCTGTAGTTCGCTCGGATTGAGAAACATATCGTATAGGCCGTTGTATCGCAACGGTTATCAAGCGGCTTACAGTGCCTCTCCTGAGCACTGTCGAAATGGAGTATGCGAGAGACCCTGCTGAGAAAAAGTGCCGCACACTCCCTACTTGTACACTTCAGACGAGTGTTTGTGTGAGTCCTTGTGCTCTGGAGTTAGGAGAGCTTGGTAAGAGAGAAGCAACTTTGTCAACTTTCCCCATTTAATTTTTATGGAGAGAATGTGAATGTGATGTCCCAGCAGGTACAATTAGCAAGACTGATTAGAAGATCACTGATGAGGGAGTAAAGGAACATGGAAAGCTAAAGTGGAGCATTGATAGGACCATGACAGCTGGATGTTAGGTCTCTAGAAATGTCTGTGGGGTTTTATTTTGTTATACTTTGAAGACAAATTCTTAAATAGCAGTATGCATTCTGATAGGATTAGGACTTAAAGAGCTGCTGTCTCCCATTTCGCTTACTTATGCACTACTAAGCCATTTTTAGTATAAACAGTGTACGTAGTTTTGGACAATGAAACTGAAACACTGGCCAATAAAGTGTTGGAGGTTTCATGTCTATATATGCACGGCCTGGTGGCCAATCTTCACTGATTTTACATTCCATCAGTAAGATCAGAGTGTGAAGGTTGAATTAGCAGAGTAATAGCACTGCTGTACATAAAATATTGCAATCCACTTAACATATTGGGAGACATATCAGAGTTCAAAAGAGGACAAATTTTATGTGCGTCTCACTGGCTCATCTGTGACCAGGACATCAAGTCTTTGCTGTGTATCAAGAGCTATGGTGTCCAGAGTAATGTCGGCATATCACCACACAATATGAACCTCGTTCAACATGAGTAACTGTCGACGCAAGAGGAAGCTGTCTGAAAGGGATGTGCAGGTACTACCCGGATTGTATCCAAAAAAACATAAAACCACAGCTCCCCAACTCACTGCAGCAAATGCGCACTTCGACTCTCCTGTTTCCACCAAAACTGTTTGTCGGGAGTCAATATTCATGGTTGGGCAGCTATAGCCAAACCTTTAGTCACTCGTGCCAGTGCCAAATGTCAGTTTCATTGGCGGAAACAGTGCAAATCTTGGGCTCTGGACAATGTGAACCATGTATTGTACTCTGATGTGTCTGTTTTCACTGTCTTTCCCACATCCGTGAGAGTTATGGTGTGGAGAACCCCCAAAAATGGTCAACACCCGGACTGTTGTGTGCCCAGAGTGAAGCATGGGGGGTGAAGGGGGTGCTGTGTTTCAGCTTGATGATAATGCACAAATACACACTGCAAAATTGGCAGAATGGTTTGATGAACATGAAAGTGAAGTTGAACATCTTCCCATGGCCTGCACAGTCACTAGATCTAAATATTGTTGAGCCACTTTGGGGTATTTTGGGGAAGCAAGTCAGAAAACATTTTCTTCCACCAGCATCACACAGTGACCTGACCACTGTCCTGGAAGAGGAATAGCTCAAAATCCCTCTGGCCACAGTGCAGGACATGTATCAACGAACTGATGCTGTATCAGCCGTAAAAGGAGGCCCTACATCATATTAATAAATTATTGTGGTCTAAAACCAGGTGTTTTTGGTTTAATTGTCAAACCCCTGTATATTTACACTGAAAATTCCAAAAAGAAAAGTGCATTTAAAAATACCCAAAATGATGCACTTTATTGACTGGTAAAAAAAGAAGTGTGGAATGTTGGAGACTTCATGCACTCAACTGTCACAGGTTTTCATACATAGTTCATAAGTGCATAGGCTAGTATGTCATTTGGGACACAACTAATGCTAAGATTTCATTTAGATAGCTAAGGGAAAGTCTAAAAATGCAACAAAAACAAACAAACAAAAAAACGTTGTGGGTTAGCAAGAGAAGGCACAAACAGTAATTATTTTATGATAATAGATGTGTGGGTCAGGTTTTATTTTGAGGAACAGCCAACAGAAATGACTAAAATAATGCCTTAATGGAAATCTAAAAATATTTGTGTGAGGGTTAAGTAATAGACCGGTGACAGAAAATATAATTCGCTCAGTATAAAAACAATAGGCTATAAGTCAATGGAACATCTCCAACAAGTGTAGGCCTGTTAACAAATTACATGTGCATTTGCTCTTAAATTAATTTCAGTTGTCACCCAGTCGCAGAAAATGCGTTTTAATTTTGGTACATCCACATGTGACCACTGTACATACTTTCACGTCTGTTGATGCTCTTATCACATTCGCAGCAAAGAGAAAGGCAAGTAACACAGCGGGTGGGCCTTTAGCTGTAGTAACTTAAATGCTGTACTGTCAGCAAATTATTAATTTATATGGTTTCAGAGATAAGTAAAGGGCACATTTAACTTCATTACAGCTATAGTCATGTGAATGTCCTGAAGCTATTGTTGAGTAAGTTAGGTGCGCTATCTGCTGGTCACTTCGAGAAGCTTTTGTTTAGTTTCGGTTCAAAAACTTATAAACTCCTCCTTTAATAACGTGCGTGGTGTCTCCCTTACAAAATTCATTTAATTTATTTATGTTTCTGTTTAATACTGTTAAATTGAAATAATTGTTTATCAATTCTCAAGCCGCACGTATCAGGGATTCAGCAGCTCCGTCCTGGATCGAGCGAACCTCGGGCCGCAGATCCTCCCGGCGGAGCTGCGGTGGTGTGTGTTTGTTTTACTGGTGTGTAAATTAGCCGTAATTCGTTTGCTCAGTAATGACGTGGGAGAGAGCTAATTGGGGCAGTGTTGATGGGTGCGTAAATGAGTCTCTAGTGTGATATGCTAATGAGACCCTGATTCTCCAACTCTCCCGAATCAGCCAGCAGACATGATACAATTTTCACAAACCTATAAACAAACGTCTACATGACGCCTTTTACTTTTAAGTTTACTATGGAAACAACACGTTTGAAGTTGTTTTAATGTGCTTTTATTTTCAAGCAATTTAACTAGAAATACACTCAAAGCATACTTGGAGAAGAAAAAACCCTACTCAAACACAAAACAGTACCATATTATTACCATAGTTGTTTGGAGTTTTTTGAAGTACAATGTAAATACCAAGGTTAATGAGTAAGGGCTATCCTTGAGAACCATGGTATTATCAGGTACCACCACAGTACTTTTTGTTCGAGTCAAAATTAAAAAGGCAAAGGAAAGACAGCATTATAACAACTTTATTCCAAATCGATCATTCAAAACATTTTTATTGCTTTTTGACACTCTCTTGGTGCCCCTTTTTCAGCCGTCTTTAGGGTATCTTCATGCTAATTTGTTTACTTCTTTGCCGCCTCCTTTTCTGTTACAACTAAACAGGAAAAGCAGATAATATTACATTAGGAATGAATTTAGAGGTTTGAGATTTTATCTACAACCTAAAGTGATTAACAGAAACACATATAAGAGTGTTATTAAATTACCTCGAACTTCCAGCTTGCACTCCACTTCATCCTCTCCTAGGTCATTGATGGCTCTGCATGTATACTTCCCTCCATCAAACAAGCTGGGCTTACGGATGTTTAAAGTCAGCACACCCTGATTATTCTGCATGAGAAACTTTGGATCCTCTCCAATAATCATCTTATTTTTCATCCATATAATCTTTGGCTGGGAGGAGAACAACAGAGAATGAGAAAGAGCATTGTTGCTTAAATGGCTAATAAACATCTGCACGGGTAATAGGTTTAAATAGTCACGTATAACACTTACTTTTGGGTACCCACGGACAGCACAGCTGATGGCAGCGCTGTAACCTGCGATGACGGACCTGTCCACGAGAGGTGTGATGAATTTTGGAGAGCTGGTCATATCTTTTTCCTTGTAGGGTTGTGTTTTTTGTTTAAGACCTAAGAGAAAGAGACAGGAAGAGGATTACCCGTTACATATATCGCTTCAGCAGAGACACTTGTGCACTAATAATCATGTAATGCAACATTCAGTGTTTCGAGATTAATTTTTAAACGGCCAGTATTGCAGGTACCTGTTTTGGCGATGACAGCGGTGTTTTTGCTGATGCCAGCATCATCGCTCATGCCACAGATGTTCTCACTGAACACACGGAAGGTGTATTCATTCCCCATCACCAGATCAGACACGGTGCAACTAGGTCTGCGATTGTGTTCAAGAACAGTGAACCACTCCTAAAACAAGTGAGAGACAGATTTGTTAAAGGGTTAATTCACCCAAAAATGAAATTTCTGTCATTAATTACTCACCCTCATGTCGTTCTACACCCTTAAGACCTTCGTTCAGAACACAAATTAAGATATTTTTGATGAAATCCGAGAGCTCTCTGACTCCTCCATAGACAGCAATTAATTACCAATGTCAAGACCCAGAAAAGTAGTAAAGACATTGCTAAAACAGTCCACAGATGCAGGAGCTGGCGATCTAATGTAGAACACGGAAGTGCTGCACTGCGTCTACAATGTAAAAAGTGTAGGAGAATAACAGGGAAAAGAAGAAATTCTTGAATAAAGTTGTTATTTTTGTTTTGTTTTTGTACACAAAAAGTATTCTCGTCGCTTCATAAAATTAAGGTTGAACCACTGTAGTCACATGGACTATTTTAACACTGTCTTTACTACCTTTCTGGACCTTGAAAGAGGTAATTAAATTGCTGTCAATGGAGGTCTCACAGCCATTGGACTTCATCAAAAACATCTTAATTTGTGTACCGAAGATGAACAAAGGTCTTGCAGTTTTGGAACAACATTAGGTTTAGTAATTAATGACAGAAATTTCATTTTTGGGTGAACTAACCTTTTAAGAAACAGCCATGAACCTCTGAATTGAGAAACCCAGAAGAGATATTTATGCACACACAAAAAAGAATTGTTGACAAACGAACAGTACATTTGTATGCTTGCTCTGTGAATTGCATTCATGCTGTCATTGTCTTTGTAGGAAGATCTCCTTTTTTCTATTCACCATTGGTTGGGACATCCCCTAAAGTTCATGTGCTAGGTTTCCTGTGCTACTTCTTGTAAAAAATAAAATGAAAAAATATTTTTAAAATGTATTTGAGTATAAGAACACAAATGTTGCATTATATAGAATATAAATAATGTACGGAAGAGGATTAGGGCCAAGCAATAATAAAAAAATAAAACCATCTCGAGATTAAAGTTGTTAAATTTCGAGAAAAAAGTCGAAATAAAATGTTGAGAATAAACTCGCTAAATTACGAGAAAAAACTCGTTAAATTTCGGGAAAAAAGTTGAGATAAAATGTTGAGAATAAACTCGTTAAATTACGAGAAAAAACTCGTTAAATTTCGAGAAAAAAGTCGAGATAAAATGTTGAGAATAAACTCATTAAATTATGAGAATAAAGTCATTAAATTTCGAGAAAAAACTTGTTAAATTTCGGGAAAAAAGTCGAGATAAAATGTTGAGAATAAACTCATTAAATTATGAGAATAAAGTCATTAAATTACGAGAAAAAAAGTCGTTAAATTATGAGAACAAATTCGTAATTTAATGAATTTGTTCTCGTAATTTAACGACTTTTTTCTCATAATTTAATGACTTTATTCTCAACATTTTATCTCAACTTTTTTCTCGAAATTTAACGACATTTTTCTCATAATTTAATGAATTTGTTCTCGTAATTTAACAACTTTTTTCTCGTAATTTAATGATTTTATTCTCAACATTTTATCTCAACTTTTTTCTCAAAATTTAACAAGTTTTTTCTCGAAATTTAACAACTTTAATCTCAAGATGGTTTTATTTTTTTATTATTGCTTGGCCCTAATCCTCTTCCGTAATAATGTTTAACTTTTTTTTTTGCAAAATTCCTTTATCCATACTATAGGCCACCTACAACCATACAGGTGTTTTTTATTGATGTGAATCTTCTAACAGCCAAAAATATTTGGTGCAGACTGGTCAAGTTCTTCTATACCAGACTCTATAAGCTCAGTAAACCATTTCCTCATGGAGAAGGAGCAGAAAATGGTCCTATCTAAAACTGTTGGAAATACACAATTCCCTATAATGTCACTGCATGCCGTAGCATTAAGATTTAAGGGGCCTAACTGAACCTGTTAATTAGAAAGCAGTGTCCACATATATTTGGCTGGTCTGGGTTTACCTTGGTTTTCAAGTCGGCCTTTTGGATGGTATAGCCAGTGATCTCTGCGTTGCCATTGTCTTTTGGAGGCTTCCATTCCAAAGCAGCATTGAAACCCCAAACATCAGTTACAGTGACAGCCATCGGTGGCCCTGGCTTGTCTGTGAGTATGGGAATGGAAAGAAAAAAATTACTGTAGGTATTAATGTAGAGCTTGACACCAATACACTGTCCTAATTTTAACCATGAGACTAATTAAAGTGTGCTAATTGGAGAAGAAGCTACAAGTGAGTGAGCAGAGGAATGATGAAAATGAAAGAGGGGAAAAAAAGAAACGGGGAAGACGGTGAAAACATGAGCGTGAGGTAGAGATAGTGAGATCAAGCTAAAAAAAGAGAAAAAAGATTGAGAGCGAGAGAGTTTGAGTTTGCGGCTGGGAGCGGTTGGCATTAATCCTGGGCAGGCTGCTGGGATGCTGGCAGCAAACTGTGACTAAATGGCTGTCTGGCTCATCTGAAGGGTTTTTGCACTCTCATTAGCTTACCTCCCAGCGGGAACACAGAGTGAGTGTCCCCTAATCCTATCCTAATCCCGTTCAACACCAGGAATAATCCAAACAAAACCCCGCAGAATAATCCCTGCAACCGAACTGACCTATGACATCCTCAATTTTGATGAAAGTGTAAGTGTTTAATATGAAACCTTTCTGACAGTTTAGGACTTAGAAATTCAGAGTCACTTTTGAAAGTGATCCTCAGTTTCCATGGGTTAACAATATTAACCTGACTCACTCTTCACTTCGTAGGGAAATGAACCTTTTGAACTGTGCAGTTTAATTCTTTAATTTGATGTCATCGCTGTATTTGTGGCCCTAGTTATGACTATGCTGTTGATGTGAGTGATCTAAATGAATTTGCAACATCTTCAACTCCCTAAATAGTCAAGTCAAGTAACCTATTTATATAGTGCTTTTTATACAATACAGATTGTTTGCTTTAAAGCAGCTTAAAAGTAATATACAAGAAAATAACAATGATGCAAATTTCATCAAATTCAAATTTTGCTGTAAAGCAGCTCTACTGAAGACAATAGTGTCATTATTCAGCTCAAGTTGATTCAATTCAGTTCAATAACAGTGTTGATGTTGCAAAATTAGTCAATTATGAAACAGTCAATTTAGCTATAAACGGCTCTGCGAGAGACAGTGGTGTCATACACCAGCTCAATTCAGTTTTGTTCTCATCTGATAGTGTCACTGCAGTCAAACTGATAATATAACAGAATATTAAGTGTCTTTTAAACCCCAGCTAAGCAAGCCAAAGGCGACAGTGGCAAGGAATCCAAACTCCAACCAGACAGCAACACAGTGTGGCCCAGATCCGGCCCACATCTGGTACTTGTGGATTACACGCGGACCAGATGTGGGCCGGATCTGGGCCGACACGATGTTGCTGTCAGGGCATTAAGGATACAGAGAATGGACAAAAAACCTTGGGAGAAACCAGCCTCAATACAACTTTAAAAAGTAGGAATGGCTCACCCTATTTTTGTAGCTAAACTGTTAGCAAGGTAAAACGCTCTCCCCCGATTTCATAGACAAGGCTTAAGCTAGTCCTAGGGTAAAATGCATGTTTGAGCTGTTTTAACTGAAAGTAACTTGCCCTGACATATCTTAAAATATGTCAGTGCCATCGTTTTGTCTCAAGATGAACACTGGAAAAGTTTTTTTTCTAGGGCACGTTAGTAAAAGCTATTCATATGCCCTAACTGAACCAAGGCCTAATCCTGGTTTAATCTAAGCCCTGCCTGTGAAACCGGGCTCTATAAATGTCTTTAAATTAACCTTCATATACCCTTTAAACCATCGCCACTACTGCCATATACATTGTGAAGGATGTCTTTAGCCATCGCATCACATCTCATGCTGTTTTTTGCGCATCCCGCCATGAGCATTGCATCTTTATGACGGCATGTCAAGTTGAAAAAAGCCTTGTGGGCAGTGCTCCGACATATCACTCAACAGAGCTTTGGGACGCTTGAGGTCCTATCCCGATCCCATTCTGCTATTTCGTTCCGCTTTTTCACCTAGGTCAGATGAATGCTAAGCCAGCTTTGATATTCATGGCTTTCAGTTAAGTCAACTAATAATTCAGGCAACCCACAGCTCTCTTGAATTTGAAATTATGTTGTTGTGCACATCCCTATTAAAACATTAACCAAATCACTTTGTTGACACTAACCTACAACCTGGATCTCAATGTTGGCTTTGTCCTCCATATTCTCAATCTGCACGGACAGGGTGTACAGGCCGGAGTGCTCTCTGACTGCCTGCCTGATGAACAGGATGGTGTCGACACCACTTGTGCGGATATTCACCAGCGCTGTGTCTATAGGTGCGCCATCCTTAAACCAGGCCACCATTGGACGTGGTTTGCCCTGATAACAGTTAACATGGTGTAAGTTGATAATTTGATCTGTTGTAAAGACCAGCGACTGAACAGCGAAGTAGCACTACACAAGTACAGAGCAGAACAATGTACGTGCATGACTGACCTGGAAGGGAATGACAAGGTTGACCTTCTCACCCACTCGTTTGATGTACTTAGTCCTAAGCTGCCGAGGGAGGCGGATTTTAGGACGCTCTGAGAGAGGAGATTGAGAGGAGAAAAAGACAGAAGAAAACGTGCTGAAAATGACAACACACACAGTGGGGTGTTTATATACTTCATGATCAATGTGTCATAGATGAGTGTGCTGTGTCTGTGTTAAGTCTGCATTTGAGTAGTTAACTAAAGAATGTTTTAGTCCACACGATGAAAGTCAGCGAGATCCAATCTTGTTTTCAGTAATATTTAGCCCTATTTTCGAAAGACAGAAACTGCATTTTAAATGCACATTTTCATGAGTTTGACATGAACTAACAAACTGCCATTGTGATTTCATTGAACAATCTCGATATACTCCCGAGAGTGTGTTGTATGTTGTTTGTGTATGTATGTATGCAAGTCTCACCAACAATCTCCCGAATGGTGACAGCTTGCGCCAACACAGCTGGAGGGCTACGGCCAGCGATGTTCACAGCTGTCACCCTGAACAGCATCTTCTCTCCAACAGGCAGTCCTCTGACCCTGTAACTATTCTTCTCAACAGGGGTCTCGTTGGCCTGCACCCACTCAGTGGCTGTGAGTACCACCAGGGGCAAAGTAAGTGGCAAACCAGCAAGATATGTAAACATGTCAAAAAATGATCAAAAATGATTACTTCACTGTGATGGTTTGAAACTGAGATGGCACTCTATGCCAGCTCCATAGCAAAGTTGCGCTGTGCCTCACCTCCCTCAATGCAATACTCAATCATGTACCCGTCGATGCCACCAGCTCCAATCCTCTCGGGGGGGAGCCACTTTAGAGCACAGGAACCATCTGTAATGTCATCCACCACCAGTCGTGTTGGTTCACTAGTTGGAGCTATGAAGGAGTAGGAAAACAAAGAGAATGAATGCTGATTGAAATGCGTTTGTGAGAAAGCCCAAAGTTGCTGATGAGGAACTAACCAATGGGCATGAAAGGTTTGGAGTTGACGCTGGGCTGGGAGATGCCAATGCCGTTAACCGCAAACACCCTCATCTCATACAGCACACCCTCAATCATCTTTTTAGCCTCATATGTTGTGGACTCATAAATGTCAAAGTTCAGCTTTGTCCATCTGGAAGAGCCCTTCTTCTTCCTCTCCATTAGGTAACCTGGAAGTACAACTAAAGTAGTAAGTGGTATTCCACACAAGTGAGAAGATAATTCATTACCTGCTTAAATATTTTCTTAAGTATCTCCAAGAAACAAGACTGATAACATACAGTCAAAACATTACAAAAATGTAATATTGGATGTCAAGTACCTTTCACTGGAACTCCACCATCAAATTTGGGTGGATCCCACTGGATGGCAGCTGTGTCCTCACCCACTCCAATGCATTTCACATTCTCAGGTGGATCAGGCACATCTGAACACAACACAGAAAAAATACAGGGATGAAGAGCCCTAAGAAACAGATGGCACATAGCAGATAATGAGGACAGAAAGAAGAAGTTGCAGATGGTTAACATGTATGAACTCACCAACTATCTTAACCATGATATCAGCCTTGTCCTCTCCTGCTGGGTTGGTTACAGTGATATGATAAAGGCCTTCATCGGATCTCTCTGCCCCTTCAATAACAAAGCAGCTCAGATTCTTCCTGGTCTCCACTCTCACACGGCCCTCAGATTCAGAGATCTCCTGCATCACACAAATGTCATGTTTTCAAGCATGTGCAATATATTGGTGATGTTACACATTTCGACGTTGATGTCCATATCCTATGTGATGTAAGAAAATGAGATAGAATATATTCCTGCTGGAAAGATAGCCTAGGTGTTCACCAGGAAAACCTGAGTGAATGGGGACGTCCAGCATGGTCCTTCTGGGTAAACTGGTTGACCACTGAACTCTCGATGGTTAAAGGGTTAGTTGAAATGAAACTTCTGTCAATAATTACTCTCATGTCATCCCAAACCCATAAGACCTTCATTCATCTTTGGTACACAAGATATTTTTGATGAAATCTGAGGGTTTCTGAACCACATATAGGCAGCTTTTGAGGTCCAGTAAGGTAGTAAAGACATTGTTAAAATAGTCAACGTGACTGCAGTGGTTCAACCTTAATGTTATGAAGCGATGAGAATACTTTTTGTGCAAACTTTATGTAACAATTTGAACTGTTGTCATACACAGTTGACATAGTGAACGCAGTGCAGAGCTTCCGTATTCTATCTCAGAACGCCTGCTGCTGCGTTGTCACAAAGTCCCTTTAAGACAAGTCATTTCACTCGGCGGCCATCTTTGAAATGCCTCTCGGGCATCCTGGGCATCCATGCAGCTCCTATCTCTTTGAATGGGGAAACATCAAATTCTCCAAAGCTGTTTGCCAAGCTTTCGTTTAAATTTCATATTTGAAATCACGAATGAATTCTGACAACAACTGTCTCATATTTTTTTTCCAAACGCTCGAATCATGACAAAAAAAAATTTATTTTTTAGGCTGGATCAAGCTAATGCGCATGCGCAGTCCTAAATGCGCGTCTCTTGTGCCTAATTTCAGAGGCGCGCGTCTGACTGTTTCTATAGAAACCGGAGCTCCTAACGGCCGCTGCAGTGACGCAATGACTTTACCAGTCGGCGATTGGCTCTTATTTTGAAGGCGGGACTTATTCCGCCATATTGCGCGTTACACTTTCTCCCATTCAAAACAATACGAGTGACGTGTCTTGTGTTATTCTATAGTCTTTGGTCGTCATCACACGCATGCGTCGTGCTGCTCACGTGTACAGCATCAGTCAATACTGAGCATTACTGACATTCAGGCTGAACCATTGTAGTCACGTTGACTATTTTAACGATGTCTTCACTACCTTTCTGGACCTCAAAAGGTGTTAATTTGGTTAATTTGTGTTCCAAAGATGAACAAAGGTCTTACGGGTTTGGGACGACATGAGGGTGAGTAATTAATGACATTTTTGGGTGGACTAACCCTTTAAGGTAGGCTGGTAGAGACACAATTCGAAAAACGACATATGCTGATGAGCAGCACTGCTTGTCTTTTCTGCAGGGTTTTATCACTGAATCTGATATGAAAACAAGCTCATATGCGTTCTTGGCTTTGCATAAGATGAGATTATGTGACAGTTTGCCAGCAAGCCCTCACCGTATCTCCTTTTTTCCAGGAGACAGTGGGAGGGGGCTCCCCTGTAATGTCAACATCAAACCGGAGCTTGTTTCCTGCAACGACGATAATGGTGTTTTTGTTGACCATGCTGCCAGTGGTGTCCAGGTGGATTTTAGGTGGTTCTAGATGATAATAGAAAGAATTTTAAAAAAACAATGCCTTGCAAAATTATATTGTTAAATGTGTTGAGGCAGGTAAGACATTTACCTTGACGAGGAACATAATCAATCTTGATCTCTGGGAACAAAAAGATAGATCTAGGTCAATGTTGAAATTCAAAATCTGATTTAAAAAAAAGATTTGTTTCACTTACCCAAAAAGTTGAGTTTGGCTGAAAGGGAAAGAGCGTATCCATCTGGTACAAAGGTGTAATCTCCTGCATCCTCAGGCTTCACGTCATCTATCACCAGCTTGTGAGTCCTGAGACACCAGGATCAGAAATGTTACCACAACATAAGAAGTGTATGCCAATGATGGACATTTCGATGACTAATCTGTTTTAGTGTCCTGACATAAAACAATATTAGTGAGGTCAAGGACAAGGTGAGCGTCCTTATGCATGAATGGCTGTAGGTGGACCGATATACCTGCCGATGTGTGTCATTTTGATGCGGTTACTGGGAATGACCTCTACTCCATCCTTGAACCACTTGCCAGTCACTTTCTCATCAGACACTTCACACTTGAAGACAGCCTGCTCTGCTGCCTTCAGTGTCAGATCAGCTATACTCTGCAAAACCTCAAGTTCCTTCTCTACAATAGAGAAAAAGAAAAGAAAAAGGGGCCATGAGGCAGTTAACACTAAAAATAAATACTGAAATATCATCCAAACAGTGGAAGGACTAAGAAGAAGAGTTTTACTCTTTCAAAAGAAGTACCTTCCACTTCCAGCTCTCCCTTGGACTCCCCTCCGCTAGTGAACACATAGTATGTTCCTATGTCCTCTGTGGTCGCCTCATTGATGATGAGCCAGTGCTTTGTCCCATCTTTCTTAAAGCGATACTTTCCATCTCGGCTCAGTTCCACACCATCCTTCATCCTGAGAGAGATGAAGAGAGACAGAAGGAGAGCAAGACAGAGAGAGACAAAGAAATGATGTTCATCAGAAGAAACTGAGGAAGGCAATCTATGCCAAAATGACTGAAGATAAAATAGGAAAGATTGGGACAAAAGGGAAAATGGATGGAAAAAATGGGACATGACAGAAAGATGTAGAGCCAGAGAAATGAAACTTTGTCCAGGCCCGTGGATACAGCAGAACACAGTAGTGATAGGTGGATCAGTTCAGAAATATACTAATGATATTGAAATGATGCTGAAAATTTATTTACTTTTAAACTTTAAAATGGAAAAAATGAAAGTAGTGAAGAGTATAAGATTGGAAACCAGACAAATCTGCTTGTCTGAACATGAGTAGAAATGTTGAAAAGCACAGACGGCGCTCAGCCACATTGCTCATTTAAACAGAGAGGTAACGACAGAGAAAAATGTATCGTCTAAAACTAAATGTGCCATTTATTATAGACTAATAGGTTTTTGTGGTGTTTGACATGACTATAGCCATTGTTAAATGATTCATTGTGTTCTATAATTGTTGGTAATAAACGGAAAACAAAAAAGCAGTCTGATAATTTGCTGTTTAGGCCTATTTAATGTTAATAATGGCTTGTTAATGCTAAATTACTGTAATTAGCGACATTGACCTTGATAGTACTGGAATTCATTTAGTCAGCTAATGATGTATTGAGCATTTCAATTTGCGCAGCTAGTCAGTTTATTTGTAGGCCTGTTGACTGAACTAAATAAGCCTTTGACCAATTGACCAGGTAAGTGTTACCAGTTTGGTCCTGTTTCTCACCATTTCACATTGGCTGCTTCTTCAGACACTTCCACCTCAAACTCCACCTTCTCCCCAACCACAACATGGATGTCATCCAACATCTTAGTGATGGTGACAGGGGGTTCTGTTCATAGAAACACGCCAATAAGTGGTTAATATATTCAAATACACAGCAAAACGTAGACACTTTTGCAGCAGAATGAATACAAAATACAGAGGAGCTTCTGTATACATACAAGATAACAAGAGGGGCAGATGGCAACTGAAAATCTACCTTACAAGAAGTAAAACTGACAGAAACAGAGACCTGGCTCAAAAACAAATGGCTCAGTAAAACAAGGTAAGGACTGACAGCATATACAGAGTTTTAAAAATAATCAATATGGCAGATGGCTACCACTCAAGGACAGACGTGACACAGGACGGCGACAGATAAGAAGACGGAACAAATGAGACAGCTGAATTTACAAAGAGGGGGTGTGCTAATGATGCCAGAGATGAAGAAGATGATGATGATGTACCTTGGACAAAGACCTCAGTGAAACTCTTCTCCTCTCCAATCACACATTCATAAGCGGCATCATCGGCGAGGGTGCACTTGTTAATAGTGAGCTTACGGATACCACCTACACTCTCAAAGATATATCTAATAGGGAGAGAAATTCAGTACAAATCTCATGTTAGGCATCGAGCATCAACCTTCCCATCATGCCCTCCTCTGACATTGTCTTTACAATCATCATCAATGATGATCAGTGCACCTTTCGGTCTCTCAAAATGTTATACAAAATAGTTAAACACACAATCACACTGGATCATACTTGGCAGAGGGTTTGATCTCCTGTCCATTTTTCAGCCATTTGACTTGAGCGTTGGGGTCAGACAGCTCAACACTAAGCTGAATTCTCTTTCCTTTTTCCACAGAGTAAGCGGGTTCCATCTTCCTTAGGAAAGCTGAAACAGAAATAGCACTAACATTTACAATCCTTCCAAAACATTTTCCTTGGCTTGTCAACAAAATTGTATGTCAGGGTTGGATTTGAACCCAGGGACCTTCATATGTATGTACTGTAGTTTTGTGAAGAACTATGTTTGTGCGCGTCCATCACATGACATGTCTCACCATCACTCTTTTTGGGCTCCACCTTCTTCATCTTCTTGAGTCTTTTGAGCATGCCCCTGAGATCAGTGATGCCGTACTCAAAGGCGATTTTCTCGTAGTCACATGGTTTGGCATTTTTCAGGATCTCCCAGACATCCACACTCACCTCAGGCTCCTCCTTTTGCTTCCTCTCTCTGTGGTAGATGGAAACCAAAAATATGGTTAATCTTCATATTTGGTTGAGATCGACTGTTTTTATGTTTGGGGTCCTAAGGACCCCAGTGATGTTATTTCCTTCAAATTCTATTAATAAGAACTATGCTCAAATATTTTAGAAATTTGACTTATTCAAAGGTCTGTATTATTATTTTTGATTTGAGTTCATTTGACTCCAGCAAAAAAACATAAAAGAAAAACAGACCCATAGACAGCTGGCAAACTAAATAAAGAAAATTAATAGCATTTATTCAAGTGTATATGTAGGATCTCTGAGACCCAAACATTAGCAATGTAACATTTTTTCTAGGAAGATCTATATGCACATACATCATGATGCATGACACCATGCATCATGATAGTTAAAGGATTAGTTCACTTTTAAATAAAAATTTTCCTGATAATTTACTCACCCCCATGTCATCCAAGATGTTCATGTCTTTCTTTCTTCAGTTGAAAAGAAATTAAGGTTTTTGATGAAAACATTCCAGGATTTTTCTCCTTATAGTGGACTTCAATGGCCTCCAAACGGTTGAAGGTCAAAATTACGGAAAGCGAAAGTATGTGCAAGGTGATCATTTGTGTTTATAAAAGCATATACAGTTGCTTTTTTTTTTTTTTTTGAAAATGACCGATCGTTTCGCTAGATAAGACCCTTATTCCTCGTCTGGTATCGTTTAAATCCCTTTGAAGCTGCACTGAAACTGTAATTTTGACCTTCAACCATTTGGAGGCCATTGAAGTCCACTACAGGGTGAACCTTAATTTCTTTTCAACTGAAGAAAGAAAGACAGGAACATCTTGGATGACATGGGGGTGAGTAAATTATCAGGAAAATTTTATTTGAAAGTGAACTAATCCTTTAAAGTGAAAATGAAGAAATTATTCTGCACATAAAGTAAATAGACTACGAAGAAAAAACATGGAGAGAGTAGAACATCTTACAAACCTTTTCTTGAGTAAACCACTGAAGTCCAGATCACCTGCATCCTCTCCTGCATCTCCCCTAGAGATGAACAAGATGCATTCCTCATCTTAACCAACATTTACATTTATGAATTTATCCAAAACTACTTGCATTGCGTTCATGGCATGCCCTGGGAGTCAAACCAATCATCTTGACATTGCTAGCACCATGCTCAAACAGTAGATCAAGGTGCCTGCCTCAGTCCTAGGGCTAAACCTTAACCTCCCAGAGCTGGACCTGAAGCTAAACTCTCCAACAGGAAAAACACCTCTCAATCCATCCTTGAGATTATTACTGCCCAGAAGAGCAGCTTCTGGCAACAGATGGCTCCCTCAATCATATGCAAGAGTATTATATAATCTTGCATGTATTAACATGAGGTGTATAAGCCACTATGCACTTACAGCAGTATCTAAACAAAGTGAATATGAACTAAAAAATTCCTCCAAACAAATAAAACTGCGTCAAAACAATGTGAAATCAAGACATCTACAAGTTACTAATGAGTAAGACATACAAACAAACTTACGATCGTTTGAATGCCTCCAAAATGTTTGTTTGCGTCGTCTCTGCAGCAGCTGAAGGAGAAGATAAAATTCAAGATGATGATTAAAAACCATGTTTTATTTGCTCCACAATCTGATGTCAAAGCAAATAAATGTGTAGTGCTGATTTACTAAGAGCTGCAAAACTAACAGGAGAGGATATAATCAGCTAAATACCTACTGAATAATGAATCAGCTGTAGACTTAATGTAAAGTGTGCTAACTGACTTTATTTATCTGAAAACAGAATTATATTCTTTATAAATGTCCTATGATGTACATGAGGATCTCCAACTCTCATTACCTAAAGGTACTAGCCAGATTCAGTGATAACCTGAGATTGTGTGATTCTATACTAATGCGTAATATCCTACCTTCGATGGTGATTTCAAATGTGCAGATGTCACACTTGTCTTTGGATGTGACCTCACAACGATAACCTCCAGCATCCCCATCCACAGCCTTAACAATGGTCATCTCATAGGTGTATATCTGGTATCAAAATTGTAAATTGTAACTCTGTGCTCTAGTAAACAAATGTCAAATAAAACACACTGTCCTTTACACACTTTGGTGTTCCTATCATAGGTTTCTTTGAACTGTAGGTGTTTTCCAGCCTTGCTGCCCAGATCCAGCCATTTCCCCTTCAACCACTTCATAGTTGGCTTCCTTAGCATCTTAGAGGAGTCCACCTTAGCCACAAATGTGACATTGTTCCCTGTTACCAATAAAATGAGGACATGAGTAACACTGCTGAACTAAATTATTCATTATTATTAAATTATACATTAATCATCATTACATTAATCTATACAGTATACGTAGGTCATATATGTGACCATTTATGTTGATATATTAAGCAATATCACACAAGCAAGAGTGCCACTGTTCCAAATATTGGTTAATTTCAGCACGATTGCACGCGATATTGTTTGTAGACAGCTCGGTAAGTAAGTAAGTAAGTTAATAGTTTAAGTTACTTTTTAAACAATATTGCCATTTGCTTTGTGTATTTTTACTCCCCTAACAGAAATATTTCCATAAGAATAAAAATCTGATTAACTATTGGCCATCTCTGAGCAATACACAGTAGTAGCATTTGTTTCCGGAATGAATGCTTATGAACGATATGGTTGAGTGAATGATTAAATGACTCAATCATACAGACACTGGTTTCATTCTTTAACGAGTCATTTTTTTAAACAAATCGAATGAGTGGATGATTCAATGACATATAACCTACTGGCATAACGAATTAACCTGCAGAACAAGTCACTGAAAAAAAAAAACACTACTAATTTTTTGTTTAAATTATAGATACAGCGGATTGAATTCAGCAGTGCAGTTGTGGTTCAGAATCTCACCTTTATTGACAGTGACACTCTGAGGCTTCTCCACAAATAGGCCACTTGTCTCAGACATCTGATGCTCTTCTCCTGGGACATGTTCTACCGGCAGAGTCAGAGAAACAATGTAAACTGATATGAATTGTTGAAAGCTCACATTAATGGCATTAATGTACACCAAGACAGGATATAGTCAATGATGACTGACAAGAGGCTGAAAAAAGTGAATCAATCATGATATTTACTGTTCATATTGATGTGTACACAGCCTGGGGTAAAGCTTCCCTAAAACTTTTAGCACAATCTAGAAAACTTATACCCATACTTACAAAACAAAAACAAAACAATATTGATTATTGACTCTCACCTTTCAACCTTTCCAGATCCTTAAACCGATAGTTCACCCAAAAATAATAATTCTGTCATCATTTGCTCACCATCTTGTCTTTCTCAACCAGTATGACTCTCTTACTTTTGTGGAAGATTTTTTTTTTTTATGAGGGAGAGTAAAAAAATTTCATTTTTGTGTGAACTACAATTTTAGGATCTACACTGGGATGTGAAAGACACTTACAAAATTTCCTTTTGCATGAAAAATAAAACTTTTTTTTTTTCATGTATATGTCATTGACAATACATGCTAAAGGATTTGTGTGTCTTACCATCCTCAGGCAATTCTGTATTAAAGAAAAAGAGAGAGAAAGAGTGGGGGAAACCATTAGGAATTTATATAGGGTACAACATTAGGGCTCTTCTATAACTGGAGGAATTCATAAACACACTGTACATACTAACACAAATACATGAAGAAATGGACATCCTTTTGTCCTTCAGTTTTTCAGAATGAAGAAAGTACATAATTGTTATTTAAGTGTTTTTCTCTACTAACCATTCTTACCAATCCAAACAACTCAAGTGTCCTTCAACTCATAATGATCACAGATGGGTGGGTGGTTTTTTTTGGTTGGTTGATGCTGGTTAAAGGTGCACTAAGCGATTTCTGAGAAACGCTGTTGATATTTGAAATCACCAAAACAAACATGTCTATACCCAAAAGGATCACACCCCTGTCTTGATAGCTCCGCCCCCAAATGTATATGCAACACAGGCACCACCCCCCTAATGAGTGTATACGCCCCCTACTGCTGATTGGCTACAAGTGTGTTTTGGTGCTCGGTCCGAACCACTTTCAACAGTGTTTCTCAGAAATCGCTTACTGCACCTTTAAACTCAAATTATATGGATGGCTTTGATGGCTGATTATTTAAAACAAAATTGGGGATTCTTTTCCATCTCACTTCAGAATCAAATAACATCTCTACAGAAAAAAGTTGACATGAAACAGACATTATAACAAGCCAAAAAGTCTGCATTTATTAAAATGCAAAGCAAATGGCTACATAAATTATCCATGGTGTGATCAGGCCCAGATGATGCATTTCATTTACATAAAACCAGAGAACAAAACCATCACTCTCTGTTTTATGTTTATGCAAGTTAATGTGATACACCGAACAAGGATGAAAAGTCACAGTGCAATGGCTTATATTTCAAAACAGCATTGCATAAGGCTCTTACTGGAACCATGGTTATTTAGCTCAGACCCAACCATCCTATTTTATAAAGATGATTTAACCAGATACGTGTTAACCCAGATTAGATAGATGTAGACATATTTTAACACCAATGTCAGCCACTAAACATATACGTAGACTGTGAAAATGCTAGTCCAGCTCTGGGTGTCATAACCTCATGTTGTTAAATGTCCTGACCCTCACACTATCACACTCTAACACTGGATCTCATACGCAGAGCCAGACATTTCCAATGGTGAACTCTTAGAGGGACAACCACTTGAGAGTATCAGTATACTGTATAACCCTGGCTTCTTGAACGGTCACCACATTTCTCCAAGAGGTTAAATTAAAACATGGGTGCAATACATGAAGGCGATGTCTGTCATGATAAATGAATCATAAATGTAACACAAATGCAAATTAGTCTGAATGGAATAGTATTACATTTCTTAAAATATAATGTAGAATGGTGGTCAGAGGTTGAAATCAAACAAATATCATTTGGTTTATGCACTCAAGCACACATACATTGATATATACCCACTCTAATAAACAAAGTATATATCCACATTTTCTCCAATGAGACATATTTCACCTAAACTATAATTAAGGGATATAGTTTAAGGTGCTGTAAACAATTTTAGCCACTCTGAGCTTCTGCTAACCTATATATGGAATTAGACACGCCCCTTGTTGAGACAAAAGAGTCTATAATACCTGGAGAACGCTATTTGCTAGCATCTTCTGCCATTTTTAGTGACTGAAATAAAGCTGAAATAAAATAAAAATATTTCATGAAAAACTTACACCTAAACTTAAAGGTGCCCTAGAACTTTTTTTTAAAAGATGTAATATAAGTCTAAGGTGTCCCCTGAATGTGTCTGTGAAGTTTCAGCTCAAAATACCCCATAGATTTTTTTTTATTCATTTTTTTAACTGCCTATTTTGGGGCATCATTATAAATGAGCCGATTCAGGGCTACTGGCCCTTTAATTCTCGTGCTCCACGCCCACGGAGTTCGTGCTTGCCTTAAACAGTGCCTTAACAAAGTTTACACAGCTAATATAACCCTCAAATGGATCTTTACAAAGTGTTCGTCATGCATGCGTCGGATTATGTGAGTATTTTATACTGTTATATTGTTTACATTGATTCTGAATGAGTTTGATAGTGCTCCGTGGCTAACGGCTAATGCTACACTGTTGGAGAGATTTATAAAGAATGAAGTTGTGTTTATGAATTATACAGACTGCAAGTGTTTAAAAATGAAAATAACGACGGCTCTTGTCTCCGTGAATACAGTAAGAAACGATGGTAACTTTAACCACATTTAACAGTACATTAGCATCATGCTAACAAAACATTTAGAAAGACAATTTACAAATATCAGTAAAAATATCATGATATCATGGATCATGTCAGTTATTATTGCTCCATCTGCCATTTTTCGCTATTGTTCTTGCCAAGATAAATTCAATTTTTCATTCGAGGGCACCTTTAAATGAAATTGGAAATGTTGCTTTCCTACTTCCATTGGTTTGCCTTAAAAACATTCAAAATGTCTGACAGGAAGAAAGCATCTTCTGATTGTCTTTTTTAGGGATATCTCAAGTAACAGAGATTTTTTTCTATTTGCCTAAAATCACTTACAGCACCTGTAGTCTAATTATTACAATAACAAATTCTTTATCTGGATGCTTTGGCGAAACTTAATTTCAATAGACAGCGGAGACTGTTTTCTATTGTTGCGAGTCTCAAAACACAATTTGGTCGCTAAAAGACCAAAAGTTCACTGACCAATGAACCAAAATGAACGAAAAATGGTCTTGCTGGCATTCGCCAAAGCAATCTCAGATTTCAAACCATTTGTTTGCTTGTTGGTCTTGTTTTGGCCAGTCAGAACCCCTGTGACAGACCTGTGGACCACCGACAGAGACAGTGACTGACATTTGGTCGCATGCGCAGTCACAGATAAGCAACTAGCACATTGACAAATATGCACACACACATAACGAGCCAAGAGGAGTGTTTCTTTCCCTTACCGTCGCGGCCCTCATCATCTATATTAAAAGAAACAATGGAAGCATAATGAGGTTAAGGCAGCACGTACAGAGAGACGGGTTAAAACACCAACATTATACTACAAACTACATCCTGATGTATTGTCCCTGGAGTCTAGAGCTGGAGAGAAAGTTTAAACAGAACTGGACAAATAAAAAAAGACAGCACCTGTCAAACACTGTCAACGGTTAATAAATGTCACTTGTTTTTATATTCAGTTGTATAAACCAAATGGGGTCACTGTGGGCTGTTTACTTGTATGAATTCATACACATCTGCTCTGAAATAAAAAAAAACACATTTGAATAAAAAAGTGCCCTAATGACCACACTTGTTGACACCATTACACTGTGTCAACGATTTGTACCCCAGTGTGGGTGTTAGTTTTATGATGCCAAATTAACATGAACTGAGAAATGGAAACACCTACCATATATGCACATGCTCAGTGTGTGCTCTGGTAATGGGCTGCATTATCATAATAGCTCACAATCAGATTCAGTGCACATATTGTTGAAAGTAATGCAAACATACACCAATAAATCCATACACACACACACAATTTCATGGTTATGTTGTTTGTCAGTATATCATGTCACTATATATCGCAATACAAAAATGCAACAATATGTATTGTTACATATTGTGTATAGGTCACCCAAAATGACTGTGTGAGAAAAAAAATTCAACAGTATATTTTTTTGTTAACCATTTACCAAATGTCTTGGAGTATCGCAATCATATTTTATTGTGAATTCAGTATCACAATATGTATTGAATGACATGAGGGTATCATTACACCCCTAATTTACTGCATTCTCACATTCTGCCATTTAAACAGTAGTGATGGCACTGGAAAATGACTCGTATATATAACTTAGATTGTAATAAAAAATGATGTTTTTAAATCCATGCAGCAAAGCAATAAGAAGATATCTTACAGCACAACAAGCATTGCTTTTGATTATAATGTATTTTCAGCAGTTAAGTAGGCTATAATGTTATTTATGAATGTAGAAACAATATACTGTAATTTATGTAAACTGTATTATGTAGATACAGTTCTACATGTGAACATAGTTAGTTAAATTAGCCGGCTGTGCTTCAACTAATAAAGGCAGGAGATCAAGTCAACCATATTAGTATGTCGTTGTGCATTATGATGAATAATTATATTGTTGTTTGACTAAGCAATGCACTAAATATGTGTCAATATGTAAGCAGAAAGTTAAGTTAGAGCACTGCTAGCTGGTTTTAGGTATTGATTCATTGGCGAATTTGCTATATCAAAAGATGAACTGGAATACGTTCAATTAATGTGTAATTCAGCACACCTCTTACTTAATCCTAATCCTTACTCCCTGCAGCACTAGCACACACATGCACCCTAACCACATTCACACACTCTCTCAAAGCTCATCTGTAGAAGCAAAGCAATCCCTTGTACCCTTGACAGACTGAATGAAGACATGGTTTTCAGGACAAGATTCACAGCAGGTGACCCACCTTCTGCAGGCTTTTCTGTAAAATAAAAGATACCGAGAGTGAGCCTGACTACTGTAAAATGATTCATTACATCAAACAGATTCCAAATATTTAATAGGGTAAAGAAATGCATGTACAAACCAGCAGGGGGAGCCTCCTCCTTTCCTCCCTTGGCACCTGAAAGAAATGAAATTTATAATCACCGTATTCAATTGGGGTCATGTTAAAGTATAAGTTAAAACATACGTAAATCTGTCCGAGCAGGGAAAAATTCTACTCAGACTAAAATCGGAAGAATAAATATGCCCAAACACTGATTATATATGCACATACGGTTATTGTCCTCATAACAAAACATTTTTTAAAGTTGGTCAAACCTATTTTCAAGTCTGCACGTATCAAAAAAACCCCCACTTTTTTAAAGTATATTGAGTGAAGGCAGAAGGTATTTTGGAGTACAGGCATCTGAGCCTCTCCTCTGTCCGTTCCTCTGGTCAACACTAGGTGTAAACAGCTTTGCTATATTGTAGCCACAGTCTTGGCCTCGGATTGACTCAGAATCTGGAGGGAATGGTAGGCCCTTTCACTCTTTAGTGTTAAGGATATGAGACACCGCACTTGGCCATGGCACTGAGGGTCAGATTGCGTGATCTGCTTGCATGCTGAAGAACCAACACGTCTATTTTTGATTAGGTTTGTCTTTCAGAGCGCAATATGTTAATGGGGCTCAGGCACTTCTGGTATATCTCCTCGTCCCAGAGGAGGAGTGGGGTACGGTGATCTGGCAAGTTATAAATGCTTTCCCTGCCTCAGGATCTAAGAAGCTGGCTGAGATGTCCTCCCAAAAAAGATCAGCGCACCAGGTTCACCAGACAGCTGAAGGTCACATCTATACACAAACAAGGACCTGAAACAACTCCACTGGGAAATGCTCAAATGCTCTGAGCAGCTCTCACCTTACCCATGATGAATTGATCTGACGGCGTTAATTTGCTTGGCTAAAATGTAGTTAAAAATCTTTGCTGAGGTGGAGGACCTGGTCAGCTTTTTAATAAAATGGCACTTTCCTCTTAAAGGGGACCTATAATGCCCCTTTTACAAGTTGTAATATAAGTCTCTGGTGTTCCCAGAATGTGTCTGTGAAGTTTCAGCTCAAAATACCCCACAGATCATTTATTAAAGCTTGTCAAATTTGTCAATTTGGGTGTGAGCAAAAACACGCCGTTTTTGTGTGTGTCTCTTTAAATGCAAATGACCTGCTGCTCCCACCCACTTTCCAAAAGAGGGCGGAGCTTTAGCAACTCGCGCTTTGGTTGCTCACCAACAACAAAGCTGGAGAATCTCACGCAGCCAAAATGAGGATTGTCAGTAATGGTGTTCAGCCTTACATTGTTCAAACCGGAGTCGGACACTGATGGAGAGACTCAGGAAGAAGTTACAACAAATGCAACTGGACGTTTCTGAATGGTTAATGGATAAATGTATGTAGTTGCTGTAGAGTTGATTCAACTCATCGACTAGCATGTGCCATCATGTTAAAATTTTGTGCAAATCCAGCATTGAATTGACCCTCGTTTGTGAAGCAGTCCGGCGTAAAATGACAGCATGGCAAGAACACTCTACAACAACTCTTCCTCTTCTCTAAAGCAGCCCAACATGGCCTCACCCTCCGAGGGAGGGTTTATGTAAATTTTAAGGGTTTGTGATGTCACGAACCCGGGAAGAAGCTCGTTGTACTCCCGACCAGCCGTTTGTTGTAGTCCTTAAAAAGCGATTTCTCTAAAAGAAAATTTCTCCTTTTGCATTGAACTTTGAGCGTCGCAACTTTGCAGATGTTGTTTATGCTCAAACAGCAACATTACACATTAATTAAAGTTAAAAAAGTAAAATCATAATCAACCACCCCTTTCAAAATCCATTGCTAAGACCACTGCACTGCCGTGCATGTGGTTTGCTGTCGCTGTGAAAACCAATATAATTCTCTTGCTCTCATCTGTTGACCTCAAGTAAACATCTATTAATTATCTTTTACTTCATTGGTAAAATTCAGTTGATTAAGACAGCCTTGCTGGTTAAACTAAAGAAGAAGCCTGGTGGCGAGTCGAGCATTCAAAGCATGCTGGACGTTCATTCACACATTTACAAAAATAACATCGTAAAATGTGTCCCAAAATTTGACTGAAGCTTTTTAATTTTTTATTATTCTTAAAGCTGCAGTCTGTAAGTTTTGCCTCTTTGTCGCCATCTCTGTTTGAAACCTGCAATTGCAGTTATTTGTGGAATTATCATCTTTACGTGCATTGTGCCTCGTCACGGCTCCTCAGTGCGGATGAATCTAATGTTTGCTGTCAGTCACCGCATTGGTGTGGATACTGTACTTCGGAATCACAGATTCGACATCTTGGAAAATAAGAATTTTCACCGGAAAATGCCGTCTGAACAAGTAAGTAACATGTCTGCCACTTTTGTTCTGACCAACTGAGGAAAAAAGCATTACAATAAATCGCGCTGCCAATGATGATTAAATCTAACGATCGGATTAGCTCGGATCATGACAAACCGTGCAAATTATTATTACTGTTATACTTTGTTCTCAAATTGTTAATATTAATTAATATAATTGTTAACAACATCAGCATTGTGTGATTATGTGTATTTATGTATTAGTGTTATCTGTAGATTTAAATTTCTGTAGCCTCTCTGCAGTCCGAAGTCTTTTGCTTTTGTCTACAGGTGAATCTCCAGTTGTCACTGATGATTGTCATTTGGATCTTTCTGGATTACAATCCGCCATCAAAATGATAAGTTTAATTATTTCAGCTGCTGTGAGAAAAGGCTATAAATGATTCACCACCTGCAGCCTCCTTACATACCATATAGCCTCCTAACTGGGACTTCTTGTTTACAGACGTAATGTAAAGATGCAAAGATGAACGGCTGCATGTTTGAATTTCCCGCGGAAACCCACCAGTACCGATTTTATTATAAAACATTATTACAAGCTTATCATTGTGAATCAGGCTAAGGTAAGGAGATCGTTTTGAACACTGGCTGCTTATGTACTTGCTCAAAAATTGATTTTGGATCATTTTTAACCAAAAAAAGTTACGCACTGCAGCTTTAAACAAAACTAAAACTATTAGAATAGTTTTCACTAAAATTAAATAAAATATAAATATTAGATAAAACACTTAAATGAAAACTGAAATTTAAAATGAAAATGTTGCCTTGGCAGCTAACTGAAAAAAAATAATGCTAAAACTGAAATAAAAATAAAATAAAGCTAAAAAGAATAAATAAAAAAAAAAACTGATACAACATGACAAAAGCACAACCTAAACTACTACACTTAAAATGAAAACTGAAAATATAAAAATAAAAGCTAATGCAAAATATTTATAGATACTATAATTAGGGTGACCACATGTGCCATTTTCCCAGGATGTGTCCTGTCCAGGATTTGTAAATTGCCTAAAATGGCTTGCGCCCTTGCCTCTTTAATTGTGGAAGTGGTCATATCGATGTGCCCCCTGAACGCGATTTCTAAACAGAGGTCTGTGCAAGCCAGTCTTCACGCAATGCATTAAAATGATGTCGTATTTGCAATGCTTTGACCGTTCTCTGTAGATCCAGCCTTCTCGCAAGCCACGATTGGTCGATTATGTATAATGCACGCTATTGGTAAAATAATTTTTTAATCATTACCTTCTGCAAATATGAAAACAAAACCAAAACTACATTTTATGCAACTTAGAAATCCTGGACACGACGTGTCCTGGGAAAATGGCACATATGGTCACCCTACTATAATAGTATATAAATAATAATAAAATAACATATTATGTAGCAGTATATTGAGGCAGATGACTTTTCCTAATGATTTTTATTTCGACCTAAATTCTCTAAGGGCTCTTGATCTCCTACTCAACTCAACTGCTGGGTCTTCTCTGGTTTCCAGTCGTCAGCACTCTCTCTGTCTTGCCAGCCTTGGTCCCTGTCACTGCTACATACAGCCACAGCGCAAAAGACTAACAGACACTCACTCTCTCGCTCGCACTCAACACACAAACACACACACATTCTAAAAGGGTCTCGTAAGAAGTCAAATGGAGGCCAGTGAAGCCCTAATGCTAATGCTGAAACTCTAATGCACAGAGATGTAACTTAACCACCTTCACTGCAGCAGTGTTATCATTGTTAAACCAAAACACAGAAACTTGTTTTTGGTAACTGAAATAAAACTGAAATAAAATAAAATAAAATAATATGAAAAACTTCAACTTAAACAAAAATTAGAAATGAAGTAAATAAGGTTAAATTGAAGCTAAAATTAGATTAATAAAATTTAAAGCTAAATATAAATATGAAATAATAATAATAATAATGACACAATATTAACTAAAACAAACTAAAATTAAAACTGAAAATATAAAAATAAAATTGAAATCAAAATATTAATAAATACTACAGTTATTACCCTGTTTCCCTCTTTTTTAATTTTTTTTTTTTTTTTTTTTTTAAAGGGACATCAATAATGATAGTACAGAAGTCTGTTTGGAAGCATACACACACATATATATATATATATATATATATATATATATATATATATATATATATAATATATAATAAATAATAATACTGGTACAACTTCAGAAAACGAAAATATCACAATCTGAATGAATTTATTGCAGTTGTATCTTTATATCTCACAATTTGACTGATTATTTAAAACTTTTTTTTTTATTTTTTACCAGGAGGGAAGCAGAAATGGGCTTCCATATAGAAGAGAAAGACAGCCAGACCGAGATCACAAGGTCAGCAAGAAGGACCCAATTTAATGTGGTCATGTTAAATTACACGGAGAAGACTTGGATATCTAAAAGTGTGTTACATAAACATCATATGAGAAAAGTGTAAACGAGCGGTCTAATGCCCTCCCGTCTCTTATGCCTCTCTCTGTGTCGATAATGTGAATCCATTTCCATAAATACAACATCTATGATTACATATCTACTCCATATATAGGCTGGAGAATATTTCAGTTTTTATGTCTGTAATCGTTTCTGTCTGAAGATCCTAATCCATAGTTGTTTGTGATATGACACCCCCCCCCCGGCTACTGGGTCATACAGCTATTCTGAAACCTAGAAAAACAACCGCACGAAGCCCTGAAATTGAGAGCAGGCTGAAATACCAGCATCAGCATTTGAAACTATATCATATACATGGCTGCACTCAGAATTTGCTCACTTTAGTTACATTAGCCTACAGCGCTAGTATTCTCTCCTTCACTTTGCTGACGAATCACTCTCTACTCTCTGTTCCTCTCTCTTCGCTCCCTCACTCTGTTTGGCCGAGTAACTGCTGTGGGATCTTCACAAAGTTAATCTCTTATGACATTTACCCCACCACTTCTCTACATCTCTTTCTTCACCAAAGGAAAAAGTCTTTTTTTGAGCCATAAGCCAATCAAAACACAGAGAGAGGACAATTCATGGCTTGATAAGTTGTCTAAAAACAAACGAGAGAACATGTCAGTTAATTTCAACCATTCTGACAGGCCAGTGGGGGAAGAAAAACTTTCACAACATTGTCAGGTCTCTCAGACACATCTTGGGATGTGATAACTGAAAGCACGGGCCTCACTGTATGTGGCCTTGAGTTAACATGTCTACCCACACCACTATGCGTTAATGTCGACAAATGCCCTTCGCATTTCACCACATATGTGCTTCCAATGCTCTCCGACTTGTCACATACAGTGTTATACAAACAGAACCTGAAAGGATGTCCGAGTGTTTAGAGTCAGGCTCAAATGTGTTTTGAGAAAGAAAAAAAAAAACTGTGATCTCTGCCCTTTGAAAGTGTGGCATACTGTTATTTATCATATACTGCTGAAATTAACCTTTCAAACTGTCAGCAAATTAAGAATTAAGACAAAATTTATAGTACTGAATAACATTAATGAGTCTCAGGTAATGGTCTCGGACAAGAACAAAAGTCGTATTTGCAAAGAAATGAGTCTGTCAGTTCCTTTTAGTGAATCAAAAACATAAAGTGCAACCATGTAGTTCTAGTGACAAACGAACCGATTCTTTTAATGAATCATTCACAAACTTTCTATGTGCTTTTATAGGAGTTTATAACTGAAGTGTTTCATTTTATAATAACAGTTTATGTAATAGCAGATAATAAATGCAACTGAAAGTATACTTCAGTTGGCATCCACAGCAGTTTGTGATTTAAATTTGGGCCCTGTTGTTAATTTTTGAAATTAATATTTTGTAATGTATACTGTTAGAAGGATCCCTGTATAATTTCTGACATTATGAGATTCATTTCTTTCACGTGTAAGCAAAGTGGACATTAGAACTGAAATTGCCAAAATTAATTGATCAAAGTGAATCAGAATTGAATCAATTGCTTGTAAATCGGAAACAAATTGAGTCTGGAAATCTGTATGGACCAGTTGCAACAAATGCCTTAAAGGGATAGTTCACCCAAATGTGAAAATTATCCCATGATTTACTCACCCTCAAGCCATCCTAGGTGTATATGACTTTCTTCTTTCAGATGAACACAATCGGATATATACTTAAAAATATCCCTAGTCCTCCAAGGTTTATAATGGTTGTGAATGGGGGGCCGCGTTTAATCTTATGATCCGTAACCGGTGATTTGTTTTGCTCTATCCTCTGCGCCTCCGCGTTTGCCATTACGTTGTGCATCAGGTCAAAGTATACTCTTCTGGTGCAAATCGACTTGCGCATTCTGCATACGGTCGTCCACCGGAAGCTAGTTAGTTGAATATATAAAGTTTTATATATGGATATTTTTCTTACAAAAATGCATTGCTCTTAGACCTTTATTGATGGATGCATTATTTTTGACTTCAAAACCTTTGAGGATGAAGAATATTTTTAAATATATCTACGATTGTGTTCGTCTCAAAGAAGAAAGTCATATACACCTAGGGATAAATCACAGGATAATTTTCATTTTTGGGTGAACTATCCCTTTAAGTTAGGAAAACCTATATTTTAAGGGTTTTCCTAATGTAAGGAGTTTGTTGCAACTGTCTGGTGGCCTTGATTTCAACTCTGATGTCTAATGAATTCCATTTAAAATATTTCAATTTTCAAAATAAACAGACATTGATGGGAACAGCCAAGTGATATATGTAGTGTTTCTAAGGATATCACAACAAAAAATAGAGATGTTTTTTCCCCTCAGGCTTCATTCAGCTCCTCAGATCCAGATTGAAAGCAGCTATTTTTACAAGCGGTGTGTGATGGAGTATCTTTGGCATTAGAAGCATTTGGAGTGGATACAAGTGCAGGGAGGGTCGGCCGCACATGATGAAGTTTCCCGTTTTATGAGGATGGAGAGAGTGATTCTTTTGGCAGCAAGAGGAAACACTTAAGAGAAGCGTTACAATATCTATCAGTCTCTGCGTGACAGTACTGATGATTTGAGTTATGGATCTAGATCGTAAATATCTCTTTCCTACACATGGTGAGGATAAAAAATTAAGATTAGAGAGATGGTGACTATGCAGAAACAGTTTGATTATGATCATCTGATCTGAGAATAAAAATAAACTGGTTGCTATGGGTCATGCTGTGAATGTAATTACAACCTATATATTTTATATGAATAGTTATAGTTTTACATGAATTATAATTCATTTTAATCTGATTATCACTTCAGCTTATTCAACAAATATGATTTACATAAGCTGAAGTTCAAAACATGATTTAAACTAAAACATTTAATTAAAATTATTCTCTCCCACAGTTTATGAAGTAAAGACAGGCTATCATATAAAATGAATGTCAAAAGGTGGTTTATGGTGTGATGGTGTTGAGATTAATTATGGCCTCTTTACTTTCTGACAGTGATCTCTTTCTCTCTTCCGCTCTCAGGATAGCACATTGCATTTTTAATAAACCAATAAGCAAAATTGTAACTAATCTTGACAGCCAGTGATCACCATGAATTCTCATTTTAGGAAAAAGAGCAGATTAGACATTTTAATTCATTTTGTGTCCTATGCGGGGAGGGGGAGTTTCACACATATAAATTGCATTTTTTTCTCCCCTCAAATGTTATTTACATAAAAAAAAATTAAAATTGTAACAATCTGTATTAAGTTTATATTACAAATTTTCTTTGTAAAAAAAACTTTGTGATGAAAAAATAAAAAAAAATTATATGCATGAAAAATGTAAAATACTATTTAAAATAAATAATAAATATGAAAATACAATTTTACGTTAAAATAAGAAATTATACATACTCAGTTATTTTAGTATCATTGAAATAACCAGTATTTATTAGGGCTGCCCCCTAATAGTCAGCTAACCATTAGTCGACGAGCAGAGGCTTAGTTGGCCAAAATTATGAGTTGCTTAGTCGCAGGAAAAAAAATCCACAGGAAGTGGCAAAGTCACGCAGTCTTTGGCGGACAGATCGTTAACAGCTGGTCTATAATTACAGTACATCCAAACGCTAATATAGCTAATATAGCTTATATCAAATATAGCTTATCATCTGAAACATAAGTGGTAGCAACTTTACATGGCTTTAACATTAACCTAGAAAAATGTGGGCTATTCAAGTGTTTGTGAGGAGTGTGAAAGCTGAATAGTAGCGTGCTTACTGACAGCTAACATGGAGGCGCCGGTGCGATCACTTGCACTTAAAATACTTCATAATTTTTGGTCATACAGATAAGAGTAATACATCTTTTGAATCTGTGAAGAGTCTGCTTTTATTTGTGCACACTCACAAATATGCTGATTAGGCTATGTAGGCATTAAAGGCTCTTTATTATGATTTATTGGTAAAAGTGCGATTAGTCGACTATCTCTTACAATGAATAACTAGACCAGAAAAATCTTTAGTCGAGGGCAGCCCTAGTATTTATTAACATTTTGAGTCAGTTTTTAATTTAAAATTTTCCATTTTCATTTTAATCTGAGTTAAAGTTTTAGCCATTTTGTTGTGTGTTTTTGTCATTTTTAATAGCTTTTGTTTTTTTAAATGTCTATATAGTCTCTTTCACACTGGTCCCAGGCCACCATCCTTTTTGTTAAGCCATGCAAACACCTTATTACTTACAATACTCACGCATAATTATTAAAGGTTCACCCAAAAATGAAAATTATGTCATTAATGACTCATGTCGTTCCAAACCCGTAAGACCTCCGTTCATCTTCAGAACACAGTTTAAGATATTTTAGATTTAGTCCGAGAGCTTTCTGTCCCTCCATTGAAAATGTTTGTACGGTAGACTGTCCATGTCCAGAAAGGTAATAAAAACATCATCAAAGTAGTCCATGTGACATCAGTGGGTTAGTTAGAAGTTTTTGAAGCATCAAAAATACATTTTGGTCCAAAAATAACAAAAACTACGACTTTATTCAGCATTGTATTCTCTTCCGGGTCTGTTGTCAATCCGGGTTCATGACTCCCCAGTGACGCTGCTGATGTAAGACGCTGCTGACGTGTTATCCGGTGCGCCCGAGCTTCGTTTACAGTCTGAGGGAGACACACGCTGTATTCAAGCTATTCTACATTGTTTGTATTTTGGTATTGCTATATTTTTTAAAATGGTGCATAAGTGTGCATGTCGCGGATGTCCTAATCGCCAAAAACAACGACGTAAAAGTGCATTACCAACGCCGACAGATGAAAGGATTCAATGGAATTAATTCAATGGAATCAATTCAATGGAAAGGATTCCAGAAGAGAAGACAATGCTGAATAAAGTCGCAGTTTTTGTTATTTTTGGACAAAATGTATTTTCGATGCTTCAAAAACTTCTAACTAACCCACTGATGTCACATGGACTACTTTGATGATGTTTTTATTACCTTTCTGGACATGGACAGTCTACCGTACAAACATTTTCAATGGAGGGACAGAAAGCTCTCGGACTAAATCTAAAATATCTTAAACTGTGTTCTGAAGATGAACGAAGGTCTTACGGGTTTGTGGAACGACATGAGGGTGAGTCATTAATGACATAATTTTCATTTTTGGGTGAACTAACCCTTTAAAGATACACTTTTTTTTTTTAAACTGACCTTGTTTACATGAATGGAAATGATTTATACTGCGGGTGCTGAGAAAGCAGGAGAAAAGTTTGATGATTTAGAAGAGTTAAATAGATACAAATTAGCACAGTGGTTTTTCCAGTGCGCTCCACGAGATTTACCTCCATGCAGAGTTTAGTTCAAATCTAATCAAATACTCGCGAACCAGCTAATCAAGGTCATTGAGTTTACTTGAATATTTCATGACTCCAGATCTCCAGGACGGAGGACTGAGCACTGCTGAGGTGCGCAATATGCAACAGCGGTTGATAAATACAGTCATAGAGCGATATCAGGTCATGCAGTACATATCCCATTACGGTTAAGTTGGAGGACATATTCAGAAACACACCAAAAGCGAGCGCTCACACATCTGTGTGTAATCCATCATGAAGGAGATGCATGCCGAGGAGCGCGTTGTGATGTTAACTGGAATGAGGTAATGCTACACTATCCCAGCTGGAAATGAGACATTGAATGTTAAGACACTGTCACTGCATGTGTGTGTGTGTGTGTGTGTCTGTGAGGGGATTACTTGAGGTATACAAAACCTCCCTTTGGGAATGTCCAAGGATGCCCTCCATTGGAAAAATCAGTTCATATGTAAAATAATCCCTTAGCATAACACTGGTACAAATACCATTCAAAAGAGACCTTAGGAATAAAGACTAAACTGTTATTTTATATCTGATTTCTACACCTGAATATGGTTAGATGACATATACCTAAAAAAACTTAAAGCACTACTTCATTTGTATTTCTGATCTATTGTATTTATTTGTGCTATTTTTTGTAATTTATTCATTTGTTCTTACTTTATTACTGACTGTTTACTTGACTAATGTTTGAACTTTATATTAGCTAAGCTAGTTTTTGCTCTGTTTATCAAAATTAGAAACAAGAACTGTGAAATTTCACTTGTATTTAAAATCAATTAGAATACAAGGTTATTATTATTATTGTTATAAATATTTAGGCCTGTATGGTAAAGTTTTGTGTGTGTGTATGTGTGGGTCACACACGAACAAAATGGTCAGAGCCAGAGTCTGTCTATCCCGGATCACAGAGTTCACAGACAGTGGCTGCGTCATGATTTCTGTGCTCTGCATGTTGTGGTGAAAATAGGGGGATTTGGGAAAAGGGGGCATCATAATAATGACATTTCAGATGCCAAGTGAGAGGCTTAAACTTCACTAATACTCAATACTCTGGGTGTTTCATTAGCAGGGCTAGGGCTAGGGAGCCGAACTCTTGTTGTCCTGCCAGGACAGAAATGACATTATTACAGCATGGAAAGGCGGCACATGCTTATAAAGAAGGAAAATGAATCGCAACATTGTCACAGAAGATGTTTAAACCACAACCAAATAATCAAAGAGCCATTTCAAAACATTTTTAGAAATCCTAAGGAATCCTTCACCCATCCCAAACTGTCACAGGCCAGACATTTCACTATTATGATAAAGCTTGGATATTATATTAGACTCTTTGTGAAGTAATTTATATTAATGTGACATATCACATACAGTCGGCTTTATTTCAGTCCCAATCCAATATTAATGCAAATGCACAATTTATAGCGCACAGCCTTGACTCACTATTACAGTACTATCATTACAGAGTATGCATAATTATGGAGCAATATGCACAGAGACACACTTCTCTGAACAATTTTCCTCCGTCAACATGCCCATTTGTAAAGTCGCACACCCTCCTAAAAGCTGCTCAAGGCCACGGGCTATTCTGGAAGCTGTTTATTAAGGAATCGTGCTCCTTGCCAGTCACTACGGCTTCAGGAGATCCAGACAGACTTTGTCCTGACAGGTCCCAACTCAACGTTGTATGTGACCCGGGGACTTGAGTGCAGGGTGGTAAATGTGATCTTTAAGAAGCAATGAACTAAAAGAGGGGCCTCGTGTGTGGTCTGAAGTGTGAATGAGAAAACGAAAGGATAGACAAGAGAAGGAGCAACAGATTACCAGTTATTTGACACTCCCGACGTCATGCTCTCAGACTGGGTTTAACACCAAGTCATGGGGCTGAGTTAGAAGGACAAGGCAGGTCTCAAGAAGGCATGGTGACACTGATCTGACCTTGTGCTTTTTTGAAAGGGTCGTTTTCAGGAGACAGTGCCATTTGTTAGCTAAATGCGCTCCCAAATGATGACCTTAACGGAATACTGTCACATTGTACAATTGTTTTGAATCTGTTTAATGTATAATACAAAAAAAAAACTTGTACATTTGAATGTTATATAAATATAAAATTCCATTTTTTTTACTGCTATTGTTATCACCATGTGAAATGCTCATGCAGACTTTTTATTTGTGTCAGCCCCATTAGTCAGTTCCGTTTCCTGAGATTGATTGTGGATTATTCCATCTTCCTACTTCTAAATATCTGGAATTTCCAGTTCCGTTTACAATAATTACAAGCATCCATATCTGTTTTCCTTAACAGCATCCACCGTTAAGCAGCTTAGCGCCACAATTACTTCCCTGTACATTAAATGCATTTTGAGACTATTACAGCAAGTTTTGCTTATTATCCTGCTGTTGCTGGAGTAATCGCTTCTCTATGAGGATCTTCAAAGAAATTCAGCAGCAGCTCGAAACACTGCACAACCTTTAGTTTCTTTCACCATTCAGTGCTTCCTCTTTCACCTGGAGATTTTTCAGCAGTGTTGTAGTCGAGACCAGCTCATTCAAGACCGAGTTCAGAGTATGTTGAGTCCGAGTCGAGACCAGAACGTTAGGAGTTCTGGACACGAGAGGTATCTAATCTTTCTGGGGAACAGACGTGATAAATCTGAGGTGACAAAAGAAAGAACGACTCTGATCTGGAGGTGAGGTGAACTAACAGACTGCATAGCCTCAAACCCTGCTAAGCAATTAATTAATCAATCATTTTTTACTAATAATTCAGCCTTCGTGGCTGTATTAGCCTATAGTTTACTTTTATTACAAATATGATAAACGTTTGCGCAAGTATGTGTTGGGGAATTTAAAATGTAACATTTTAAATGTAACTTGAAAAAAGATTTGTTAATTTTGCTGAACGAGATTCAAAGATCTGAGTCAGTAAAATGATCCGAACTTCCCACTACCACCTGAGTCCTGCTGCCTTTGCACTAACTTTAGTCTCAAGTCAATTGCGCACAAGAAAATCACCAATCATTGGACGTGTCAACCAAACATCATTTTACAGAAATAATAACATACAATAATAATCATTTTGAATAGGATTCGAGTGGACTCGGGAATGAGTCCAATTCCTAATACTTTCGAGTACGAGTCAATTCCGAATCAAAATGCACACGAGTCCATGACAAGACCAAGACCATTACAATATGGTCTCAAGTACTACAACACTGTTTTTCAGTGTCTGTCAAAGACTGTGTAGTCCATGAAGGTCATAATTTAGAACCTCAGTCAGATACACAAGTTCACAACATCACTTACATGGATGAACATTGGTATCTTTTGACATCAACTCCTGATATTTAATGCTAATGATTTCGTCTGCTGGTTACACCTGCAATTCACTCTCCTTAAAAGCTCTATAAAAAGGTGCAGTATAGCTAAAGCTTTTAGCTCTGTATCAGTGCCAGCAACTAAATTTCATACTGTATGTTCAGAACTAACCCACTCCAACTATCAGTACTAATACTTTAAGGACCACACACTTCATAAGTTATTGATTTTAAATTGCGCACTACTTAAATCAATAGATTCATTTTCATAATGACCAGAATTTTACTTACAGGGTCAATTGAGCAATGAGTATTTGAACGAAGGTCTTTAAGAAAACATTTCTGCAGGCGAAACATCATATTCATGCAGCTTTATGTGACATCCTCAGAGTATTCACATATAATGAGATTTGAATTTGATTATTTCTCTCTCTTGGACTGTGATTCTACCTCAGACCAAATATATTTCAAATTAAGTTTACTTTTCGTTATAGGTACAGAAGAGTATTGTACACTGGTTAATGATTAGTCATAATAGGCTGAAATTCACTAAATTTTTCAAAATTTTACAGTCTGGTCGAGTCAAATCTAGCTGACAGTCTAGTAGATTTTTTTGGCAGTCAGAGTTGACAGATTTCACAAAAAATCGTGATGGGCACTGACTATGAATGTTTATCTTCAGACTGTAATACCATCCAGTTTGAGAATATCAAACACATTTGATAATTTGAGCCGACTTTAGAACACATATTGTTTTTGTTTGTCATGCGTCTCCTAGCAATGAAGCGCATGTTTATTTGTGAGTTTGTTGTACTCAAAATGACCTGAAAGACTGGTAGTGTGTGTATGATGCACAGTTTTTTCTCTGTAACCATTTATGAAGTCTGCAAGTGTATGATGACTACACTCTAAAAAATGCTGGGTTAAAAACAACCCAAGCTGGGTTAAATATGGACAAACCCAGCAGGTTGGGTTAAAGTGCACACCCTCTTTCACAAGATATAATATAAGTCTCTGGTCTGGTCAAGTTTCAGCTTAAAATACCCCACAAATTTGCCCCTATTTGGGGGTGAGCAAAACATGCCTTTTACTATATTACTATATTGCTGGCTAAAAAAATAAATCCAAAATTGGTTGAAAACAACCCAATCCCTGGGTTTGTCCATATTTAACCCAGCATTTTTTAGAGTGTAGGTTTTCAAATCTGTTTAGATTTTTAAAAAAAAAGATTGTGTAGTGTATTCCAGCCTATTCCAGCAATCGTCACCGAGATATATAATTCAGCTGATGGGTATCAAGCTATAGAGTGTTTTCTCAGTCTAGACTAGTATACTGTCAAACCCCAAACTGAAAATTGACCTCTCACTCCTGCTGCTGCCAACCCAACCTATAAAACTCATCTTTCAACGCCTGTCACAGCTGAGGCAGTCTAAACATCTCCTTACAATAAGTTTACATTCAGGACCATAAATTACATTTTAAGCAAATAAAGCAATATTTCTCTGCCTCAGCAGGTAGTTCGCTAATAAAAAGTGTGAATCAATGATCAAGATTTATCTACTGATTGTCTAACACAGCTCGCTGAATGAAATGATCAACAAATGGATGTTATTGTGTGGGCCAGACACTCAAGCATTCTGCCAGTCAGAGTATAAGAGCATCATTTACATTAGCGTGACATATAAAATGACAAATAGTGGTGATTAAAATATACCGTAGTGTTAAATGTAAAATCGATGCTGAAAATTAACTTAAAGAGGCTTACCTGGCTTCTTCGGTTCAGGCATGGCGGTTCGTCATATGTCGGTCACCCTGACTTTTCTTTCTCCCACACTTTACTCATCTTTCATCCCTTTTATTCCCTCCTTCCTTGGCAAGCATGTCCTCCTCATCCTTGAATAAGATAGAGGAGGGTGGGTGAGCAGAGAACAGAGCAATACATGGAGGGAGAGCAACAGAACGAGTGTCACTTGAGACAACTTGGACAGGAGGAGCAGACGAAAGACAGCGACATGGGTGAAAAAATTTTGACATTAAAACAAACAGGGTGTCTCTGTGGCAAACCTGTTAATTGGTAATCTTGTTAAAGCGTGCTGTGAACCAAGATATTTGCTAACGGCATGATATATTTGTAGATATAGTGATTGACAGCCTGTTTGGAGCATATTAAAGCAGAGCTGCTTGACATCTGTGATCATCTATGAAGTGATTGTTATCTCGGAAAATTAAAGAGAGACATGGAAAGAACAGAAACAAGCCTGCTGAAAAGCTGTCAGAGGTTAAGTACATTTGATAGGCTGACCTTTGACCTTACAGCTCTCTAACCACCCCTTTCTTTTCAACAAGTACATGTGCTGACAATTCTGCTCATTCATTAGGCCAGTCCTCCTCACAAGTCACGTGTGAGAAGTGTGATGGTGGTTTTCTGAATTACAAGGCTAATAGAGCAGTTAAACTTAAGCTCTTCATTAATGGGTTAATTAACTCACCCAGACACATTCAATGCATGAGAATAATGAGATATTTAAAACATAACTTAATATCATAACTGCATCTGCACAAAATGACGCAAATACACAAGTGAACTGGAAGTTACAAGCTAATCAGAAGGTGTAAGCCACACTTTCTGTAACAATGCGCTACAAAATGAACAGTGAACATGTAAAACTTAAAGAGTTTTTACATGTTTTGTTTTGATGATGATGTTTAAATTTAATATGATACCGTTTAAAAGTTTGATGTCAGTATGATTTTTTTTTAAATATATTTTTATTCAGCAAGGATATATTAAAGGCCCCGTTTTTCGTGTTTTTTTGAAGCTTTGATTGTGTTTATAGTGTGCAATATAACATGTGTTCATGTTTCGCGTGTAAAAAAACACAGTATTTTTCACATAATTTACTTATCTGTATACCGCTGTTTCCACTGTCATAAAAACGGGCTGATGACTTCCTTGTTCTATGAAGTCCCTCCTTCAGAAATACGTAACGAGTTCTGATTGTGCCAGCGGTTCCTGTGTTGTGATTCGACAGCTCTTAGCGCTCCGTGCCCGGAAAGGTCACGCCTCTTATCATAACGTGGAGATGCATGCGCTCAGTGTTATTGTAAACATGTCTTTAATTTTACCCTATCAATTTGAGCCGGAATCAGACCCGGTGATTGGACTGCGGGATGAAAATAACAGCGTTTCGACGACATGGCGACAAACACACTCTACAAACGCAACTCTCGTGTATTCCTGTGGGCGGAGGTTAGTCAAAAAACTGTTTTAGTGACGTCATTAAAGAAGGAAGTAGAGGGATGTAGTCCAAACTGGCCGTTCGATGTAGGCGACTTCTGTTAAATAAAATATCTTGCTTGGCATTGAACTTTGAGCTTTAAAATTTTACAGATTTTATTTATACTCTAACAACAACATTACACACTAACTAAAGTTTGAAACATGGGATCACGAAGAACAGGACCTTTAACCGTTATAGGGTCTTTGGGGTCTCCACAGACCCCAGGGAACAAAATGTAATTTTGTAACAAAATGCTTGTTTTTTAAAAAACAAATGTAATTTTACTCTGTTTATTAATGTTTTTACTTCATATTTGTGCAGTTTTTGGAGGATTTGACATATCTTTTAAATTTATAAAAATAAATAAATAAATATTTTTTATACAAAAAGAGCTTATTATGCCTAAATATTTCAGAATATTTAGATATGAATCCAACTGAAAAATACTTGTGAAAAGACATCCTTTAGTCAGTCAAATAGCACATTGCAAATAGTGGAGCTCTGCAGCATTTACTGGTAAAAATTATAGTTTTTTTACTTTTATAACTGCATTTTCCAAAAGATGGGCAAAAATCTTACACTAAACCATGTCACATTATCCATGTTATCCCCATGAATGAAATTTAGAAATGTGGGTCTTTTATAAAGTGAATTTTACATAAAAAGCTGTTTTTGTATAAACAAATATTTTTAAATTTATTTATATAAATTTAAAAAATAAGATAAATACTCCAAAAACTGCACAAACATGGAGTAAAAACATTAATAAACAGAGTAAAATTACATTTGTTTAAAAAAGAACAAGCATTTTGTTCCCTGGGGTCTGTGGAGACCCCGAAGACCCTGAGTGTACTTCCCAAACGAAGACCGCACAAGGGTTAAATTGATCAAAGTGACAGTAAAGACGTTTTACACAGTTAAAAATGTCTTAACAGCTGTTTTAGATATTTTATGTATCAAAGAATCCTGAGAAAGAAAAATTTCAACATTTTCAACAATAATAATAAGAAATGTTTCTTCAGCAGCAAATCATCATATTTTAATGATTTTTGAAGGATCATGTGACTCTGAAGACTGAAAATTCAGCTTTGCCATCACAGGAATAAATGACATTTTATAATATATTAAAATAAAAAACAGTTGTAATGATAGTTCACAATATTACTGATTTTTTACTGTAGCCATGATGAGCAAAAGAGATTCTTCTCATCTTTTCAATGGTAGTGTTTATACATTTTTAAATATCTTCCTTGATATTACATTTTCCTCAACTAAACTTGCATGACGTGTAATAAATGTAATTAATATGACATGACAAAATAGAGTTAAAAAAGATATTTTCTTCAAAAGACAACAACTAAAACAATAAAAATGTAAAATGTAACACTTCAATGGTGTTAGACGCTGAAAAAAATGTGAAACGCAACGCTCACAATTGTCACGCACACAGATGTCTTTAATGGCAAAACAGCGGAGATCAGAGTTTAGTCACGCCCCTGCTTGAAGTGTACACTTCAATGACACTCTATTAAGCTTCACACACCAATAAACGCTCTTTTGAACTTTAATTTGGTGGGAGAGATGACTGGGCAGAGATTGTGCTATTTATAGAAAGTGTAACTTGAGAGTCAGGTGTCAAGGAGAGAAATAGCACAATATTACGGAGGAGAGGAGACAGAAGAGACTCGTGTACAACCACAAGCACAAGACATGCAGCGAAAAAGAAAGTGATATAAACATGATAGTTCATGCTTTATGGAGTGCTAATTTAATTTATTTGATTCAATTAGACATAAAATGGGCTTAGTAAAGAAAATATAAATCATATGTCACAATGCAACAACTCATTAAATGTAAGCAGGAAATGTTATCCTGCTTTATGATCAAATGTCACCCCACGAATTCAATGACATGCACATGCCTTCACAATGATGAGATGGCTAATGATAGTCCTGCAGGAGTGTGGGGCTTCACTATTGTCTGAGGGTATGATGACAGACAGCTATGACTAGATGGAAGACATATATATTCATTTCAAAGTAGGAATGTCTTGGAAATCACATGGCAAGGGTGCATGGAAAACCCAAGCCCTTCTGCTGAGACAGTCCATTAATCATAGAGATGTGTTCAGTTATGGAAATGCCAGTACGCCACGCTGTATCACTTACCTCAGCGTCATGTGATTAATGTAATTGAAAGGGCGCGCATCTGTTTGTTTTTTCTCCTGCCTTGGATCTTAATGGCAGTCTGTGGGTCCCGTACTGACTGAGTGGGGACACTATTGATTGGGGGAAAAGAGTGTTAGATAATTATTAACCTTGATTTACAGAACAATAGGAACAGAACAAAATGAGGTTGTGGAACACAACAACTGTGTGCTACTGTAATTGACTGTAATCGATCTAAGCTATTGATTAACCCGTGGCCACGATGGCCCATTCTGGATCTGTTGTCGATGCGGTTATTATCTAATAGGTGCAATACAATGACAGATATTCAGGCAAAGGAGTACATTCTCAGGGGAACATTTGCGTAGACATAATTTTGGTCATGTCTGTAACAGCTTAAATAAGAAAACATTTTATTGCATTATATGTCAGACCCACAGACAACACCACTAAACGATTACATTATACAATAGGGTGTTTCTCTAACTACGACCACTTCTGGCCCTGTGGACTTTTAGAAAATAAACTGCAACAAGTTGTAACTCATTGTATTTATCATGTAAATATGCATCACTGAAGAATTTTGTATTTTTCTCTCCTGGAAGTCATGAATGTTTTCACCACTCTGTGATTACCACCGCATCTAAAATTAGGCTATGTAATGTGTTTAATAGCATTTAGAGGTGAAAAAGACTTTGTACTAAAATGACCGACTTCTTTTTCTCTTTTTTTTTTTAACATAATTTGAGAGCTAAAATTTCATAAATACACACCAAATAATATTTTCACACTTTCTGCATGTTATTCCATGCAATTTTCTTCACACATTATATATCATACTCCTCATATCCCAAGCATGCTCTTCACAAATCTTAAAAGTTTGTGTTGGGACAGCAATTTAGCGGCAATGTTGTTGGTTGGGATGGAATGACGTCATAACAGGGAGTTTTGTAATTTTGTAAAAATGCATATAAACCATTTTCACACCTACAAATTTTAAAAGTTTATATAGCCTATTTTTTTCTAACTCTTTGATAAGATTATTATAGTAAAAAAAAATATAGCTATTTATGGATGTTCATAGTTTAAGCTTATCTGGGTCTGGGACAAGGGTAAAATAAAATATTTACAAAAAAGGCATTTGAAAAGAAGAGGGGGAAAAAATGATAAAGTCGTGATAAAACATGGGGAGAGGTTTAAATATGTGGTAATAAAAATAGGTCTAATGCAAAATTGACCATCATTTTCAACCCACATGAAAAAATACAAAAAAATAATTTATAGTAAATACTATCATTTTTGACCATACTGTAGTATATTATAGTATACTGTATATATATTATAGTATTTACAACACTTTGTTAATGAATGCTACAGCATACTGTAATATTAACTATAGTGAACTGATCAACTGTAATAAATACTGTAGTATACTTTAGTTTTTACTACAGTAAACTGTAGTGTATTGTAGTATAATATACCATATAGATTAAAGAAAGCTTCGTACAGTATTGGGTAAAGTAATTTGTTTATATTACTATAGTTGTTATATTACCACAACCAATTAATTCAAGTACTTTACTATAGTATAGTTCAAAAACACAATAGTATTTACTACAAATCATAGTATTTTTTCATGTGGGAACGTCTGAATATTGAAAATAAGATCCTATAACAATAATACTATGATTAGAGGCAGTAAATTGAGATGAATATAAAGGTCTTCATCAATCAATTTAGCATGTGACTTGTCTTCTTGAGCCATGTTAAAACTTGTTTAGGCTTGGGCACATTTTTTATTTTTTTATGTGTTACTAAACTACTCTCTAGTGTCCAACTCCTGTCATTACACTTGTGACAACAACAGGTATAATGAAGTTAAGCACAAACTTGTCACACAGAGAGAAGCCTGTGTATTGGCGCACACATTTACTGACCTCTATGCTTTTAAAGCATGTGTTTTTGTCCAGTTTACCCATTATTGTCTTTTGGAATTCCATCTTGGTCTCACAGTGCACCATGTTGATTGCAGACTCAATGTGAAAAGTAAATAACAGCGACATTTTTTCTTGAAAAACAAACAAACAACAACAACAACAACAACTATTTTTTAGCAGAAACCTGGGCCGCGGAGAATGGATTAATCGTGGGAGGAAATCCGTGTGATGAAATGAAATACAAAAATAATGCGAACAGCGACACATATTGGTTCAGTGATTCATGTTGCACGAAATTCAGGTGTAATTCAACTCCGTAAACAGAGGGGGGCACTACATCACTTCTTTTCTGGCCACTGAAATGGAATTAAAATGAACCACATTTTGTGGAAAAATGTTAATTAAAAGCATCTGTGAACATATTTTTAATTTTGGATGTAGAAAAGGTTGACTAATGTACCAAATAAAGTTAAAAGTTCGGATTAATTTAGAGATAATTAATGAATGCAACCCCATATAAAATGAGAAACTAAAAAAAAACACACAAAAGACTGAGTCCCGCTATATTACTCAGGCTGCACTGCAGCGTCTATTCACAGGCGCGATCCCACTACTGATCGGCACGGGGGCTTTGACCTGCTCCGTCTCCGACCTGGGCCGGTTCACCCCTCCTTAGACGACCTGGTAGTCCCGGGCTCCCCCAGGAGCACCATATCGATACCGAACTTAGTGCGGACACCCGATCGGCATAGTCCACAGCAGCCCAGAACCCCTGAGCTCAAGCGGTCCGCCAGCCTCAGCCTCCCAGCAACTTGGATTACAGGCGCACGCCACTGCGCCCGGCGAGAGAACTGCAGACTCGAGCAGTACTTCAATGTGACTGCGCTCGAGTGCAGCGCGCCCCCTAGCGACCGAGGAGAAGACACACTGGCAGCTCTAGCAGTGTTGCCATGTCCGCTTTACTTAAGTGGATTTTATTTCTTCAAAGCGGAGTCAAAATTTAACAATGACAGAGACTACTAACAGTATATATATATATATTTTTTTTTTTTTTGGGGTGAGGCAACTCATTTATTTGTGGTTTGTTTTGTTGAAAAATTTTAGCTGGACAAACCAGCTTGAACCAGCTCAGACCAGCCAACCAGCTTAGACTGGTTTTAGCTGGATTTTTCAGCAGGGAGAGCAGGTTGCTTGTTTTTGTAGCAAGACAAAACTTCTGTAGTTCATTCTACTAGTTGAAACATAGCAAAATTATCAGTTTTAGAGCCTAAGACCGAGATAAATGAGAATAAAAAATGTTTTCATACGTTTAGTTAAAAACATACGGTTTTTATTGTGGTACTTACGAAAAATATAAAACAAACATGGTTATTGTAGTAATCCCATGGCAACCACAAAATAACCATGGTTTTGCTACAATAACCATAGTTTAAATATGGTATTTGTGTTGTTATACTACTCAATACACCCCAAAAAAAAACGTTTTTACTTTAATAAAACCATGGTTAATTTTCATAAGGGATCCAGTCGGATGTAACTGAAATACATATCCTCCTGGGACCCTGGACTAGACAGTTATCCTCTGTAGTGGACATTATATTTTAGTGATTTTCTTTTAAGTCTGGATGTCCTGTAAAGAGCACATTCAGGGCTTTGCAGAGATACCAAATTTGTAGAGGTTTCACCATGACAACAACAACTTCTTGGTCTTTAAATATGACTGAAAATGAAAATTAGCACTCTTATGGAAATATAATATTTTGTAATTATCGCTTAAATCGGATTACTTTTCAAATTGTTTGTCATAAATCATGATCTCAGGAAAATGTTATGGGGTTTATAATCAAAATATGACTTTCTGTTAAGAAACATCAATTTTTTCATCGAGGCATCGATTTCCACTGTAGAAGACACCAGACTTATAAATCATGTTTGAAAATCTTTCTATCTTTCATAATATAGTTGAGATTCATCTTTATACAAAGTTTGTACAATCCTGAAGCCTAAAAATTAATTGGTGATTTAAAAAAAAAAATCCATTGTTTTTGCCTATATCATTTCATGCCATTTTATTTTCTAAACAACTTAGTCCTGACTGGAGTCCACTACAGAGCTAGCACATAGCATAACATGTGAATAAAATATAATTTTTCAAAAATATTATTTTTTAATTTGTTTCTTATGCTCTAAACAATATAATGACGTGAAAAAATACTAAATTCAAAAAACTTTTTCTTGTGGGTCTCAGGAAGATATTGATGCTTTAAAATTAGCACGTAATAAATAAATGATGAATATAAACCATAAACGTAATCGATGATCTTCAACGTTTCTACGACTTTTATTTTGAAACGCCGTAACTGTTATTTCCGTTACACAAAGCGGAAGTCTAAAGACTTGCGACAAAATGGCCACGATTAGAGCCTTGTCACTTATTTTGTCCGTCCTGTCAATTATTACGCTTTTATGGACACAGTCTGGCGAATGCAATAACGGTCGAAGGGTAAGTTGAAAATGTCCTTTAAACATCACGCTCTCGATATGTGTATTCGCTGGTTTCTTGCGCCATCTTCGCATGTTAGGTTATGCTGCTATCTGATCCGTCTGAATGCAGACTGAATGAATGTAAACGGTTTTGTCTGTCAGGTGGGAGAAGCGGTGGACACCGATTTCAGCGGATTCTCTGTGCCACTAGAGCATTCATTTGAAGTGGGTGAGTATTAAGGTAAATATTTAATAGTTAGTCTGTCTATTAATATGCCTCTTTATAGCGTCGTCACTGCTGGTTTTTGTTTCAGACGATGTTCCCAGATTTCACCTTCGTGGTGCCCTACAGTTCAGGGGTGGAAGAGAAAACAGCGTGTATCTCTCACAAAACCAGCTCTCTGAGAAAGACAGGAATATACTGAAGGTGAGAACCTGCTCTTAAGGAAAGCAAGGATGAAATGTCTGCCGTGTCTCTGGTCTAATATATTGTATTTCTCTGCCTGTGTCCTTCAGGAGGTGGCAGCAGTTGATGGTCTGTACAGGATCCGGGTGCCCAGAGTCTCTCTACAGGTGGATCGACAGACAGAGAGACAGTCTGAAGGTTACCTCACTGCGTTCGTGAGAGCTGTATGTCAACCTCCTGCAAATATCAGCATTAGATAGGGCCCTTTATTTGAGTTTAAATCTCAGTATATACACGTTTGGGGTCAGTAAGAGTGTTTATTTGAAAAATTATTAATTATTATGAAATTAATTTATAATTATAAGCTGTTCACCAGCTGAAGAGGAGACTAAAGGCGGAAACTCCCCAAAACTAGTAGCAACCATTGAAAATGGCTGAATTAAAGGCCTGGAAAAGCATTTCAAAGTGTGAAAGCAAGAGTCTGGTGATGTCTATGGGTCACAGACTCGCTCCTGGGATTGCTTGCAAGGGATTTGCAATTAAATATTAGCTTTTACACATTTACATTAGCTTTAAGTTAAACTGTCTCAATACGTGTGCTCACATTAGGCAGAGGGATGAAACTCTAAAAGTGCTGTACTTCTTAGTTGGTAAAACATTTTGTGTTGAAACAGCCAATAATAAAATGTGACATTCTGTACTTCTGCCTCATATTAATCCTTTTAATCATGTTTATAGATGTCTCGACACCACAGCTAACAGAGCAATTTTGTCTTTACTGTCCCAGGACTTGTACTGTATTTACACACGCACACATTTTTATTATACATTTAGTCTCGTTCTTTTTTTGCAGTGCTCGTTAGTGGAGTCCCACCTCAGTGATGTCATCACACTTCACACTGATGTCAGTGGATATGTCATCGGCATTTCCATAGTGACAATCCCCGGGTCGTGTCGTGGAATAGAGGTGGAGGATGAGGTTGACCTGGAAGTCTTTAACACAACAATTAGTGTTGTGGCACCAGTCACTGCACCAGCGTGAGTACACACACACACGCGTGCGCTCTTACGCTGTTAGGCTGTGTGTCCACCAAAGTTTTTAGCCAGCCGAAAACGCTTAACTGTGTGCGCTTGAGAGCGCTTTGGCAGCGCAGTGGTTTTTTTCCCAGTTGAGACGCATTGCTTGCCATGATACAGAATATAAAGGAAGCAAGGAAAGGAAACGAGAATGCACAAATAAGAATTGAGAAGCACCCTAGGTGGTAGGTGACTGTGGTATTTGTCCCGCCCTTCCTCCACTGTGATTGGATGGCTGAGTAAAAAGTGACGGTGATGAGAGCTGCGTTTTACCCAAAGTTGAACATTCTTCAATTCTCAGTGACCGGTAAAAAAAAGCTGAGGGTGAAACAGATGTTACACTCCTGCCATTTTAAAAATGCAGCGATCCCATTGAAAACAATTGGAAAAATGTGCTAACCTCTGAAAAAAAACGCTTTGGTGGACACATGGCCTAGCAGTCAGACTGCTACCTCTGTTACTTAGTCTACACCAGTTGTTCTCAACATTTTTGACCCAAAAGCCCCTTTGTCCAAGACAATATTTGAAGGCCCTCCTATCTAAGATGATATGTATCTTTGGTAAATCTGTATTATATGAATAATTAATCTCAAATATATGATGGCAGTTCAGTGTTATACACTGAAACAATTGTAAGGCTTATTGGGCCCCCCTTGAAAGTTTGCAGAGGCCTCATGGTGGGTTGAGATCCACTGGTCTACACACTTACTTTATTATTTGATCACTTCCACACTTAGATAAGTACTTTAAAGAGTATGTAAACATTGCACCCACAAATTGCGTTGTCTGCATATGTGATTATCAGCTCATTTGGAAATTAGTTTGTCTTATGGCTCTGATTTAGACCTGAAACAGCACCCTACATTGAGAGGATGGAACAGGAAATGGAAAAGAAAGGCAAAAACCCGCAAGAGCAGAAATCCTTCTTTGCCAAATATGTGAGTATTCTATTTTTTCTGTATGACGTGTGAGACTAAAGACTCATTACTGGTTTTAGTTGTGCCAGTTTTTACTTGACATTTCTGTGAAAGTTAGGTTCACTCAAGTAATTGTGTTTGCATTTTAGTGTTGTCAAAAGTACTGACTTTGGTACCAAAAAGATGTGACAATACAGGCCTTTCCCCTAGCATTTTGAGCGCTGTTGAGAGGATTCTAGTACACCTCTGATTGGCCGTGGTGTTCATGGTGCTCAACAGATGTCTGTGATTGGCTACATTGATCATCGCTTCAAAAACACGTTGTAATATGTTGACATATATGTTGAGCGCGTAAACACAATGACCAATCAGAGGGGTTTAATAATCTGCTCAAAATGCTAGTATTTGACACATGTAAATATTGTCACATTCCAAACTTGCTTATTAAAAATGAACAAATAAATGAAGTGATTAAAAGAAAATGTTAGAGGAAATGCTGGTATCGTAACATTTTTAAAAGTTCAGGTACCGAAGTTGCTACTCTAGACAACCGTATTGCATTTGGACTAATTACTAATGTGACAATTTTTCCCAGCTATCTAGATAGTAAAATGTGAAACATTTTCCAATATCACAATAATCTTTTGTCATCTTTTATTTCACCGCCTTTTGTGGAATAACTCCTTTGCAAATGGCCTTCTGCTCCTCTTTAGAATTAGTTTGTGTATCAGTGGACAGTGAAATGCCTAAGATGACCGTTACTGTGTGTTTTTGGATGTATTTTGAGCTAACAGTTATTTCATTTGCTGCTCTGCTCCATGTTGAAGTTGCTGGTCTGTTCTGTCTTTTCCTAAATACACCTACCAATATTAATGTCCCTCTTTGTAACCGATCTCTAAATTCTCTAGCAGCGTGCGTGATGGTTGGCTGTTCTGCATTCACTATGCTGTGTCTGTGCTGTGTCTGTGTTGACTTTGTGCTGGTCTGTGCTGTGTTCCAGTGGTATTTGATTCTGGGAGGTGCAGTGTTCCTCATGGCCACCAGTTCAGCACAGACCCCACCAGGGGCCGCCAGAGAGCAGAGCTGATTTCCATTCATTTCAAGTACTGAAACTCATTTAAGCCTATTTGGTTACTCTGTCACTCCAGCTGCATTTCTCATTGTGTGTGTATATGGGTCTGAACACGCACCCACATGCATACAAACTCAAATCCTCTGATCCTTCCTCTGTTTCAGCTTGGTGTTCAATTGTTTGATGTCCGTCCTTGTGCTTTTTTGTGTGCGTTTCTTGCTGGGTCATGACCAAATCAGTGGTGTTTTGATCAAATAGGGTCTTTTGGCCAGTAATATCAGCAGGTGGTAGTAATCTCAAGCTGAGAGATGTTCATGACCCACTCTGCTTGCTTCACTCTTCCTGTACTTTCAGTCTCATTTCTCCTGATTTCTCCCTCACAGTGGAAAGTCATTTGTAAGAAGCAGAAAGAGGTGGAGGTTGGTCAAAGAGAGAGTAAGGAAGGATGAAACTGAAAATGATTTGCTTGGGAAAACTTGCCAATTAATTCCAAAGCCTGTAATTGCCCTGCATCTAATCATTGACTCTGGAGAGGATCCGCCATGTATTGCATTTCAAACTGCTAACAAATATGTTAAAACCTCTTTTGTGTTTTTCTTTTCTCTTTCATCACCAGTGGATGTATATTGTCCCTCTTGTTCTTTTCCTGATGATGTCCGGAGCTCAGGATCAGTCTGGAGGCGGAGCCGGAGGAGGGGCGGCCAATGGTGGAGGACGATGATTCCCATGGCAACAAAAACTCCTGTGTTGTACATAATAATTTAAAGCAGATTTTCCGTTCACTGACACTCATCATGAAACGTATACATTTACAAAGGAAGAATTGTTCTAGAGAAATAATGATTGAAAAGCTTAACTTATAACTGCATTCTTGGATTGCGTTTTTACTACTGATTTAATAAAATAACTCTGACTGGTAAAGTTGTCAGCATGGTTATTTACCATTTATATTTATAATACAAGCACTTTGAAAACTATAGACTTTGAGCATGCTACATGCTACATACCCCCCCCCCCCCCCAAAAAAAAGAACAGTACATCGAAAATGAAAAAATATGAAATCTACTTTATTGCAATCCTGCAGATTTAAAGTTTGTGTCTTTTTACTGCAGCTAAAAGGTCACGTTGTGGCATATCATTCTTCTATTGGTCACACAATACGAATTGATCAAAATTTAACTTTGGCTCTTGTCTTTACCTCTTTGCCTTTTTTCATAACCCAGTGCCATTTGGGCTAGTTTGTTTTGAATCAAGTTGATGCTGGTACTACCACTTCTCTTTGCACCTTGGCACCATAAATAACTGAGCATAAGCCTGAAAAGTTTCTTTAGGAAATAAACTCTTAAAAAGTAAAGTGCACCAAGTTACATTATGGGTTACAATCAGTGTTAAGTAAAGTTACTTTTAAAAGTAATGCATTACAATAGTGCATTACTCCCTAAAAAAGTAACTAATTGTGTTACTTTTTAGAAAGTAAAGCGTTGTTACTTTTGCATTACTTTTTCCCATCTGTGCTGGACTGTTGGTTGGTTTGTTTTTAAAACAAATATAAAGGCCCTTTTCACACCAAAGTGAAATGCATAAGCCTCCAGGCTGAAGGAAATGCAAATTCACGCCTGTACAGTAGGTGGCGCAGCTAAAACAAACCTTTCAGCTGTGCTGCCATTCTGGATCAAAGAATAATAGGATGCAAGAAAAGTAAATGAGTATATAAATGTATGTTCACATTTAGTCTAGAACTAGTCTAGAATAACCGTCACATTGACACAGCGCACACACCCCTCTGCACTTACTCCTGATTTCTCTCAACATGGGGACAGGAGAGGTGTCAGTCAATAAATTGGAAAACAAAGTAGCTTGTGTTACTTATTTGAAAAACTAACAGATATTTTGTTGTAAATTTAAAAGCTTAACTTATAACTGCATTCTTGGATTGCGTTTTTACTACTGATTTAATAATGCATTACTATTAGTTACTTGGAAAAAGTAATCTGATTACGTAACTCATTAGTTGTAATTCGATACCCCCAACACTGGTTACAATGTATTTACACTAGCATTCAAAGGTTTGGGCTAAGTAAGTTTTTTTGGGAACACTTTATTTTAGTGTCATTGTTACATATGTTACATGCAGTTACTATGGTAATAACTATAAATTATGCATAATTACATGTAACTAACCCTAAACCAAACCAAACTAATCCTAACCGTAAGTGCTTGTAGTTACTTAATATTACTCAGTATTTAAATGTATAATTACACTGTAACAAAGACACCTTAAAGTAAAGTGTCAGCCATTTTTTTTGAAGAAGAAACTACAAACTAGAAACTAGAAGGACAAAATTAAATAGAAATTAAAAACATTTATAATGTTGCAAAAGATTTCTGTTTTAAATAAATGCTGTTCTTTTGAACCTTCTATTCATCAAAGAATCCTGAAAAAATAATGGTTTCCACAAAAATATTAAACATCAAATCATCATATTAGAATGTTTTTTTTTAAGTATCACATCATAGTATCATGTGACACTGAAGACTGGAGTAATGATGCTGAAAATTCATTTTACCATCACAGGAAAAAATGCATTTTAAAATATATTAAAATAGAAAACAGTTATTTTGAGTTGTAATAATATTTCACAACATTACTGTTTTTACTGTATGATTATTCAAATTAATGCAACATAAGACATAAGGAAAAAATCGTACCAACCTTTTTATACCCATACTTATAGGTGACGGGAAAGGGACACAAACCGATACCAGAGTAGGGCATAGACTTAAGGTACATTTTTCTATAAGCTTGACTTCCAACAATATAGTGTTAATAATTATAATATATTAGGGGCTTTATACAAAACATTTACGTTTTTATTTGATTTAGATTCAGAAAAAAGGCAGCTCATGGCCACAGTTGCTTGAGATTAATCAACAAAGCTTGACTTTCGGCAGACATGGCTCTTCTCCGAGATTTTATCCATCCTCTCATTGCCATCATACGGCTATTAGTGTGTTTGCTGTAAACAGAAGCGAACTTGGGGATAGAATGTTCTACATCGACTCCCGCAGACCATATGCTCATGTCCCCTTTCTGTGGCTATCTTCGTCAGCTGTCAGTCACTCTCAGCTTGTGAGCCTGTTTGTCTTGGGTCCGTTTATGTATAACTTTGGCAGTATGTGGTAAATCCGGATCTTAGGAGGCTCAGCGCCGACAACACTCTATCGTGTTCCTCTAAACCCTTGACCACACCACCCACCCATGTTCTCTGAAAGATTTTGTAGTCCCATGGAGCAGGACATCTACAAGTCAATGACCTTAATCAATCAGTGTCAGTCTCTTTGTGTCCAGGCCAAAGTCAAAGTCACGGTTAAACTCTAAAGCAAGCAGAAGAGAGCTTGAATGAAGTCATTGGCAAGTAAAGGGATCTGCTGGTATGCCAAGGTCTGACAGCTTTGTGCTTTCTGGCCTCTGTAAACAGCTCTGGTGGGCTAAAATGTACCACGTCAAAAGACTGAGCAGCAGGAGATCTTGAATTGTTTTTCCGGCATTAGCTGTTAATCTAATGAGACGTAAAACATTGCACATCTGACTTTACAAATCTCAAGCGTTTATCCCTCTTTAAATTGTTGGTATTAGGTAACTTGTGAATTTCTCTACAAATAGATCCCATTCAGTCAAGAACTATCATCACAGCCCTGATGAATGTGTGGATACCAAGAAGCACATGGTTGAAACTGAGACAGAACAGTGGTGTGTGTGGCGTCGTAAGAGCATTTCTCTCTCACTCGCTCTTTCACTCCCTTCCTCCCACTGTATTTTTCTGAACAGACGGAGAAAAACACAAAAAGACCAAACAGGAGGTCACAAAACATCTGCAAGTTATTCAGACTGAAATTTTGTTGTTGTTTTGCTCTTTTTAGGAGGAACTCAATCTGAGTCTGACTCTGAACTCAAACCCAGTTCAAATATGTCCACAAGAAGAATTGCCTGGTATATGAGAAAAGAACACATAAATACTGCAGGAAAAGGAAACAGAAACCTCTGTTTGGGAGAGGCCTCTGTCAGTGGTCAGTCAGAAATCTCTCATCCTGTCTCTGTATCTAATATATATATATATATATATATATATATATATATATATATATATATATATATATATATATATATATATATATATATGCATTTGCACTATTATCATTCATTATTATTACTGTTATTGTTATTAATCTGCATAAATCACAAGAATATATTATTTTATATTATATTATATATTATTAGCACAAATGGAATATTAAATATCATAAAATAAATATTAATATATTCATAATTATTGAACAATATGTAATAATTATAATATTACATTTGTGTGTGTGTGTGTGTGTGTGTGTATATATATATATATATATATATATATATATATATATATATATAGTAAATAACAATATACACACATATAAAATATATATTATATCATATTTAATATTGCATTTGCACTACTATCATTATTATTACTGTTATTGTTATTAATCTGCATAAATCACAAGATTATATTATTAGCACAAATGGAATATTAAATATGATATAAAATATCTATTCATATATTCATAATTATTGAATAATATGTAATAAATATAATATATCTGTGTGTGTGTATATACACACACACACACACACACACACACACACACACACGTAAACATATATATTGTAAATAAAAATATATACACTTATGTAATATATATTATATAATATTTACATTGCATTTGCACTATTATCATTATCATTATTAATCACAAGAATATATTATTTTATATTATATATTATTAGCACAAATGGAATATTAAATATCATATAAAATAAATATTAATATATTCATAATTATTGAACAATATGTAATAATAATAAATTTGTATATATATATATATATATATATATATATATATATATATATATATATATATATATATATACAAACATACACAAATATATATATATATATATATATATATATATATATATATAGTAAATAACAATATACACACCTATAAAAAATATATTATATCATATTTAATATTACATTTGCAGTACTATCATTATTATTACTGTTATTGTTATTAATCTGCATAAATCACAAGATTATATTATTAGCACAAATGGAATATTAAATATGATATAAAATATATATTCATATATTCATAATTACTGAATAATATGTAATAAATATAATATATCTGTGTGTGTGTGTGTATATACACACACACATCTAAACATATATATTGTAAATAACAATATATACGTGTATGTAATATATATTATATAATATTTTACATTGCATTTGCACTATTATCATTATTATTACTGTTATTATTGATATTATATAATTAATATCTTTTGATACTAGTTACTTCTGATTTATACAGAACAGCCAAACACTCAAACCATTGTCATTCCACCGATGCTATTTCAGAGGGAGGTATGGTTAGGGTGTCTCTTAAAAACTTTCACATACCCACACAATGTACTGTGTTTTAGCTAAACATAGCTTACAGATGCCACTTGCCACCTATTAAAATTCCACCGGCTAACTTACAGGTCTTCAAAGCATGAGGAGCTAATGAAACAGAGGGTTCCTTGGAAAGGAAGCTGTTTCGTATTACCATGCACGTTAAAGAGAGAACAGAGGTGCGAAGAATGAAAGACAAGGAATACACCTGTCTCATTTATCATTTTTTTAGGAATCAAGACAGGCCAATCGACAGTCTGCTTTCAAACATTAAAGTCTGAGATGAAGAAATGTCTCTCATAATGTGCTGTAATACGGTTCAGTGGATCCACCTCAGATTAGTACAGCTTTGCTGTTTTTACGATTCTTTTGTTCCATTGAGCAATTGAAGCCTCATAAGGCATGACATAAGGTCTGCAGCCAAGCGTCAGCAATCTCCGTAAATCATTTATTTCAATCCGCATTGCTTTAAGGTGTTTTAGTAAGATTAGTCTAAATCTTTGGCTCCTTATGACTCCCATTTGCAAGTCCAACATTTTGGTACATCAATGTTGCTGTGGATACATAACATTTCCCACAACATAAAAGGTGAGCCGAAAAATGCTGGGGTTGCGTGTGAAGATGTCCTTCAGACGTGACAGTAATGTGAGTGCAATGTCAGACGCCCTGCTGAACTCTGGGGTCAGAAAACCTATTCTGTCGTCTCTTTGTATAAACAAACATTTTTAAAACACTTTTTGCCCAAAACACTTTCAGTGAAATAAGCTAAATTATTTTCTTACAAAATTTTGCACTCTGCACTTTTTTGCCATCAGTTCTGCTGCATATCTAGATTGTGTATGTGTGCGGTACTATAGCCTTTTACTGCCTCATTTCATGGTACACATGAGCTACACGTGGTTTAAGTGACAGGATCAACGTCATGTTCACCACCTCGACCACCTACAGACCTCCTTCCCTCCCAGTAGGCAGTGTCTTTTCCTCCCCCTTTTTTCAGAGTGAATAAGAAGGGAACCCAGAGACTGAGAGACTCGGAGTCGAAAGACGCTCATCCATCCCTGCAATGCCCAGTAGTACCCCAAGCACCAACGGAATCATGCCTGAAGCAAAGAAAGCAGGTAAGGGCTGCTCTCATTGCCTCACCTTAACCAATTTATTATCATCAGAACAGGTGCACATTGTCTGCCAGGACACCTTGTGGTCACTTTCTGACTCAACTGTAACTTGCTACAAATGCACCTTTGTATGTTGCTTGATGTTTTTAATAATCTTGTACTCTAGAAGTAAATAAACTTGTAAAACTGTGCTTTGTAGAAGACAAATGTGTGTACATCAATTTTCATATGGACATATATGGATGGAGATCAACAGAGATGAAACTGACAGTAAGAATAATAAAATAAAAATAAAATGCAAAAGCCACACAATAAACAGGAAAAAAACAGCAAAGCTAAGCGAGGGCAGAAGAAAATTAAATTTTTCATTTTCTAGTAAACAAAGTCGAAATATTTGGTTATGGTATGATTGTATTTATATAATTTTACAGGTATAATTTGAACAAAAAGGGGAAAATATTTTGTGTGTGTTTGTGTGTGTGGTCCAGGCAAACCCTCTATTGTGGGGCCAATAATAATACCGGTAATTTTTGGTCTCCACAAGAAAAACAGCTAATAAATCATACTAAATGTGTGTGTGTGTGGGAGCGTGCCTTAACCCATTTTTTTTTTTTTTTTTTTTTTTTTTACGTTTGTAATGATCTAAATCTGACAAAAACCTCCTTCTGGGGATGTCCTCATTTGTTGAAAAAAATCTGTATATAAAAACAATAGACGTCCATGGAATGTCCTTATTTAGATAAGTAAACGTGTGAGCAGTGTCTGAAATGTAGTGATAGTAATTCATCTCAGACTACAGGATGCACCTGGTCATGCAAGCACACATCTTTCTAGACACTTCAAACCCAGTCTACATGCCTAGGACCTGCAGTATTTACAGTGCTGGTGACAGTCCCCAAACTAAAAGTGTCACCACAATGCTGGCTTGATGGAAGGTTATTCTGACAGTTTGTGCGAGTTGCGTATACTCTGAGATCAGAGGTACACAGGAAAGACTAATGGTCAACAGCATGAGGAGAGGGCACCTTGGACATTACTGTCATACTGTTACTCTCCGGGCTCTTGTGCGCAGCTTAACATCTCACAGGAAAATAATAATAGTCTTTACAGGGACAAAGTGTTTAACAGCTGCTCTACTCAATCTTTAGACAACAAATTATAATAAGATGAAAGATGCTCATACATGGCCCTGCATATATTTTAAGATAAGCATGTTGTCAAAAGTCCTCTAGACTCAATTAATCTTATCACTTACATACTATTTAAAGTGCATTAAAGAGGTCAAATGCAACATGTTGTGTACACATAAACAAGGCTTTATAGCTGTGCTTTACTCAACTTTTACATATACAGTAAAGATGTGTACACTATAAGTAAATCATTGCATATTTAAAAAGATTTCAAATTCAATATCAGACAGTGAGATTGATATATGTGCAAAAGTGAACCGATCTGCATTCATCAGATGCATCTTCTTTCAGGTGTTAATATAGTTGCACGGTACCTCTTTCACCCTTCTACTTTAACACATCGTCCTCGTCTGTCATCTCAACAACTCTCTTACTCTTCCACTCTCTCTCTCGCTCCTAATTTCATTTTAATTTTAGTTTTTTTTTTGCTCATTTTTATTTGAATTTGTAATATTTTTATTAATTATTCATAGTTTTTAATTAAATTAAAACAGTATAAAATGAGTAAACATATTAATAATATAATATAATATAATATAATATAATATAATATAATATAATATAAATACTATTTTTAGTATTGCTTTTCACCTTGTTAGCATCCTCTTGCACCTTATTAAAAGTTGAAAAGAGGCACCTACTGATTTCTTATTAACTTATCAATGATGACATGCCGCCTTCTTGATCACAGGGGTAATGAAGTGTAAAACCCTCCACAGTAACTCATCTCCACAGCTCTACCGTCCTCGTTTTATTTACACCTTCTGTGATTTAGCCAAGCTGTGTCTGACTTACTGGGCATGGCGGTATCTGGCAACATTAGACACCACATGTTCATGAGACACCATGAGTGCGTAATTCTCAGCAATCTAAGTCAGCATGGAAACCAACTCGATCAATGTTAAGGGAGATCTGATCTAACCAATACCTGAGAATGTCTCTTATCCAAGCGGGTAGAATGTCGTTCTCAGGACTGTGATGGATCACACCTCCGAAATCTCCCTTTACAGACATGAATCCCTCTATTTGTGCATCTGTCTGTTCATGTTATTTTCCATCGGGCCTGTTTCAAGTAAGCAATCAACAGAAGGCCGACACTCAGCATGAGGTTTTCAACACTCGGGGGGCCACAAGATCATATCCATCGCCTTCCCTCTCAAATCATCATGCATAGCATCTCCTTGATCCAGCCACCAAATGCGAACCATACCAGCGTGCCCGTAGCGGCTGGGTGCATGGCATGGGTTGGCAAGACACGCTACGGACGTGTCCAACACAAACAACTTGCTTTTTGCACTGTCATCACGAGCGAAAGACACTAAAGCCTAGCAAAGACCCTGAGGTCATCAACATAGCTGCTGATGCTAAAAAGAGGTGAAGTCCAAAGTTACTCAACATTAGAAGGTTGTTCCAGTTTATATGATGCCCGTTTTTTTGTAAAGATTTGATTAAAGTTAACAGTGAGGTTCAAGGTTTAATGTCTAGGTTATAAATTATAATGTAGATACATAATATAACAAGGATTTCCCATGATGCAATGCTCATGGTTTGCACTTTCAGTAAATAACATGACCTTATTAAAGTGAGGATAGCAAAATAAAGTAAACTGTCACATATTATACCCAAAAATTCTTCACACAGTGGACTACCAGTAAAATTGATTAAAAAAAAATTTGGACCAAAAATTATTCAGACACTTTGACCTGCCCAGGTTTTTCTTAAGTGTTATCTGATTAATTTATTCGGATACAGTTAATATATATATTAACTTGATAAGAACTATATTTATTTATAATACATATTGAATTATGTACATACAAATGTAAAACAAATGTGAACATTCTTATTATTTTTGTATGAATTATTTTTAAGCATAAACCTCCCTAAATTATTAATATCTTAATATATTACAATCTATTGTTTAATAAATGTAATAAATAACTTCATGTAAAATAGATTTGTCTTGTTTTAAACAAAAGTGTGTAAAAATAGAGCACAAATTCACCATGTTAATATGAAGGAATTGTAGATATTATTAATTTGCAGTACTCATTGCTGATTCTGGTTCTTCTGATCTACGCCAGACCTTTTACAGCTGTGTGACGATCTGCTCAAAGATGTGAGAGAACGAGGATGATCCCTCATTGGACATAAGGGATTTTCCCTCCATGTACCTCTTGTTTACAGCATTTTCCCACTCATGGTCATTCTCCACTCACAAAACACCAGGGTTGAATCTCACACCAGGGAGTAAACCCTAACTTGAGGAGCTGTCAGCATGAAAAGAAACCTAACGGGCGGCTTTAAATTGCGTGAGTGTAGACTCGACATCCGACATTTTTAGATCTTTCTGATTTGTTTTATTTTGGAGCTCTGCTTCATGACCATGGTTATAGTATAGTATGCTGGCTGTTCTGCTCAACCCCTCCCTCTTGTTCTTCCTGACTCCCTCCATACCAGCCCCTATAAGGGAGAGGTCCCAAAGAGAGGGTGAAACAGGCTATGACTGATGGAGTGACCTGTCAGCAGCAGTTGCTAATCTCTAGCCCTGATCCCTTTACCACCTCTGTTCCCTTCGTTCCTGTACCACTCCTCTATAGTGGCCTCTTTAAGTCCAGAGTCATTGATGGAATTTATATGTGCACCTGGACTAACTTCTAAGGTTTCATTTCATGCGCTTAACGTTAACAGAGATGAATGACTGCACCGCCATTTTTCATTATCCTCCATTTGTACGAGCTTGTATCTCATAATTACTTGATGGCATCAGGGAACCTGCTTGTCATAATGTGCATAGTGCATGTGTGTCTTCGAGATGTATAACATATAAAATAACTGAAGGTTGATAAGTGATGATAATGTTGACGGTGACTGAACAACAGTCTGTTTTCGGTGATTGTCAGCAGGATCACAAACAGTGGTGGGGGTCTAGAACAGGTGTACAGAAGTCCCTGTCCTGTACGCATTGGAACACAGCTGACCCGATCACTTAGGGGTGCGCGCTGTCACGAAGACCCATTATAGTGATGTCAGTCACCTCTATCCCCTCCTACTGTCCGAACCGCACAGCCAATCAAAAGAGAGTCTCAAGTGTAAACCATTTTTTACCATCATCTCAGGCTTGCTTAAATGTGGAATTACTGACAGGATGATTTTTTTATGGGGTGGGGTGGGGGGGTATCTGATGGTATCTGGTTTCAGAAAAAAGGCTTCAAGGTGTCACTTTCAGACCTTTTTTTTTCCCTTAATCAGGTGACAACAGAACCCTACACTGAAAATATGATGTGGTTACACTTTATTTTAAGGTGTCCGTGTAACAGTGTAATTATATATTTAAGTACTGTATATGATTAGGTTAGGATTAGGGTTTGGGTTAGGGTTAGTTATACATCATTTATAGTTATTACTACAGTAACTACATGTAACAAGGACACTGTTAAATAAAGTGTTAAAGTGTAAATCTTTTGATCTAACAATATCTAAAAACATAAAAATAGCAAGAAAATATCTAAAAACAATGAAAAATATCTAAAATAAAATGGCTAAAAATATATCTTAAAATAAAACTCATTTATTTGAGAACCAACACTGCAAAATGTATTAATTTTTAAGTCAAAAATGTAAATGTATAGACTTTTTCACTAATACTTAAAAATGTATGTCAATGTAGTGAAAAAAAATACATGTATTTTGCCCAAATATTTTAACATATAATGTATTTTTGCAGTAAAAGTGCAGTTCTATAAAGATACATTCTCTGAAAACAATATTATGCAGTTGTGCTTGTCAAGAAAATTTATCTTCTTTTAAGAATTTCTAGACATTTAACTGGAAAACAAGGCAAGAAAAATACTCTTTGTCAGAGCGGATAGAGGTCAGCACTATAGCACAACTGCGACTCCGCAGACCAAGGTCCTTTAATGATCTTGATCTTCTTGCTCCACCCTGTGGTTTCCTCTCTAGTCTATTTCAATAAAGCCTAACTTTAAAAAAAAAAAATTACTCTTAATGAGGATTGCCACTTGCACATCCAGCAACTTTTCCATTTCAGCCCTGCATTTTAGCCCCTACAATGCTCTTTTTTCAGGACACTATGTGGAAGTCTAGTCACATTTCATTGTTACAGTGACATTCTCCCCCTCTGGCACCAATCTGCAATTAACACTTAACAGAGAAACAAGTTGAACCAATACACTTAATGCCACTGAGCATTATGATAACCTAAGGGAGCAACTAATGTTAACGTCCACATTAATAAAAGAAGGCAAAAATGTGAGAGCTCTAAAGCATGAGCCAGAGGACCACAGATGGTTTTCTGAGAAGGTGCTTGTGAAAATCAACAGTAGCGAGAAAAGTGTTAAACCTGCAAGCGGGACATAAACATGCCAACACCACAAACACCGCAGAAATGAAGTGTGGCAAATCAAAAATGTATTCTTAGAAACTGCTGTCAGAGCCTATGATGTGTTTCCCTAGTGAATGCAAGTTTAGGCCTAGCATGCTTCTTAGATGTAACCTAAACCCTGACAGGCATGGGTAAACTATATGATTCAGTGCTAACAACAGGGGGGGTACATGAATGGCATACCATAGAGAGATATATTGCACGCGAGAGGTAAGGAAAGGGGATCGGAAAAGCAATGTAAGGAAAAGGAAGACTCTAGAATGTTTGTGTAGTGTCAGTGTAATTAAAACTGCCCATTGCTTCATTTAAAGTGGTTTGAGGGTTACCTCTGATGTTAACTGAAGTCAATTTTTTTTTTACTCCTACAGGAAAAAAAGGATCAAGAGCAGAAGCAGATCCTGAGGGTAGGCATACTTGTGAACTATGAAATCCTACTTTACTATTAACTTCCACCACTTAATCAGAGCGCCCCCTATAGACCGTATTCAGAACAGCGCCATGACAGGTATGAAGCGCTAAAGCGAGGCTGTGAGGGACTTACCGTGTTTTCAATGCCATCCGCTCTTAAAAGCTGTATGAAGCTCCTGGATCACTTAAAATTTTCCACAGCTCATGTTGTCTGGAGTTTTTTTGTTTACTGAAATTTCTTGGAAAGATATTCTTGCATTGTTTCGTCAGCAGAACGATCCAAAAACACATTAAATAACAGTACAACGCAACCCACGGAAGAGATGTGTATCCCTTACAGCTTCGCTTTCATTCTTGTTAAAAATCAAAGATGGCGGTGCTGTAAATAAGGTCTATTGTTTAGCTACTAACGCACCCCAAAACTCCACGCTGCAAAAGACATTAGTGGAAATATATGTGTATGTTTAAAACAATATATAGTTTTTTTTTTTTTTTTTATCCAATGTTCCAAGCATTAAAAAACATTTCTTAGGCCTACACACCATCAAAAAACAACCATATTCTTGCATTAACAATTTATTTAATGTTAGGCTATATTTATTAAAACCAAGTCGAAGTATTAATTTAATTTACTGTTTGTAGCATTTTTTACATTTGTTCCAAAATATTACTTATATAAGAACGCAGTTTTCAGATTTTGTGTAGGCTATAGTTAATCTGAACTGAAGTTTAACAATTCATTTTAATAGTCACTTGTTTTAGGGTCATCGGATATCAAAGCACTGCAGGTGTCGTGATCGTCACATCATGTGTTAGCTTTAATTTCACCTGGCTGAGTGTTCACTAAAAACCATCTCACTAACAGATCATTATTTCAAGTCTTTTAGAGTTTGGAGAACATTGTGTTCTTATAATAGAACAGATTTGGACACTCAGATCAAAGTAGCATGTAAATCTGACAATATGGTTTGCATGTGTGATCATTACCATGACACTTTCAAGGTGAATTCTGCACCGCTGCTGTCTTAATAGTGTTAATCGGAGAGGATCATAAGACAATGGAAATCACATGAAGCTTGGGCCTCCGTTAGACATCTGACATTTAAGTAGGATTATGCAGTCGTGGTGGTATAGAATATAATGACCTCTTGCTCTGTCTTCTTCTTTCCATCACAGCAAAGGCACCACCGTATGAGCCCAACATCACCGAGCCCAATACTAGAGCTGAGCTCATGAAATGTACGCATCAACACGGGACAGTCTTTTTATATAGTCATTTTATGGCCTCTTGTCCTCTGAAATGTTATTTTTCTCTCAGACTGGATAAATCTTTCTCTGGATGACAGAACTGCTCAGAAAATGTTGTGGCTCTCAGAAGGTGGGGCCAAAGTGTCACGCATGTCAGAGGAAGTGTGTCCTGTACTGGACAGACCAGAGAGATATGAACACTCACCACAGGTATGTAAGTGAGTCTCCCCCCCTAAATCTGTAGTGTGATTTGCTGATAATATAACATCCATTTTAGATTAGCTCATGTAATTATTTTTTAAGTGCTACCTTTATTTATGCTTTAAAAGGGTTTGTTCACACACACACAAAAAAAAATATTTGAAAATTCTTATCATTTATGCCTCATGTCGTTCCAAAACTATAAGACTTTAATTCATCTTCAGAACAAAATGAATTTTAATGATCTCCAATGGATTTTTTTTGTCCATCCACTGAAAGTCTAATCAACATTTTCAAGCTTCATAAAGTGCAGAAAGACATTGTAAAAGTAATTTATATAAACAATATAGAGTTGTTTATTCCTTGTCTTCTGTAGGGGCAATATATACTTGTACACGATATACATGATGCAAAATTTTTTATATGATGTTATGTTGGTATTTCTTTACATATAAACATTGATCAACAAAAAATATTACTTAAAAAGTCATAATTATGACAAAAAGTCAAAAATTAAAGCAAAATCAAAATTGAAATTTTTTTGTAATAAGTTTAAAATTTTGTCTTATAAGTTTTTTGCCATAATTATTCTTTTTATTTCATAATTGTCACTTATTGTCAGTTGTTTTTGTCATAATTTTGACTTTTTATCTCATAATTCCAACTTTTTATCTCATAATTTTGACTATTTTGTGTCTGAAATATGATTTTTTTTTTTTTTTCATAATTACGATTTACCAAAGCATTTGTGTGTGTGTGGTGGAAATGGATTTCCATGATTCTATGGGATTGTATTTATTCATGAACAATTCATTCAAGTCTCATCTTTTCAATGAATCGGTCGATTACAAGATCTGTTCACAAAGCAGACTGATTCTAGTTCAACTCACAGTTCCACAGAAGAAAGAATGAAAGTCATAGAGGTTTGAAATGACATGAGGGTAACTAAATGACGACAGAATGCAATCTGTAAGACTGTCATGGTCTACATATAGTATGCGTATAACTGATTTTCACAATATCTTCCTGAAGGTGCTGTGTAAGCAGGGTCTTCTGGGCAATCGTGGGTACTGGGAGGTGGATTGTGAGGGCTGGGTGGTGATCGGGGCAGCGTGTGAAAGCGCAGGGAGGAAAGCTAAGGATGGCCCATGTGGCCTGGGAGAGAATGACCTGTCATGGGGTGTTGGCTGGGCCGGATCCTGCTACCATGTCTGGCACAACGGAGAGAACACAGAATTCCAGGCTCCCCTCTGCCCCATCATCGGCATCTACGCTGACCAGCCAGCTGGCATAATCAAGTTTTACCTAGTTGAAGAGGGAGAGAACGGCTCCAAAGAGGTCAAACTTGTTCATCGTTTTACAGCCAACATAAAAGAGAAGCTCTTCCCTGGATTCTGGGTGGGCAGGAACTCCTACTGCTGGATCCGAAAGAAGGATCAGTAGAGGGGTGAATAATTGAAGGAGGGGTTGGAAGAAAACAGGGTAAGGGTGATGTAAGGAAAAGAAGAGGATAGCTATGCAGGAGACTTTGATTGGTAGGGAATAAGAAGAGAAAAATGTCTCAAACTACAATAACTAAAATGAAACTGTAAATGGAGACTTGCATTCTGAACCTGAATCTGCCTTTGTTACAAACCACTAGGTTGGTTCAAAAGTGTGCATGCTCAAAATATATTATTTTAGTATTTTAACCAGTAATTTAATTGGTGTAGCATTAATCTTTATACTGATTTTGAATAGTCACTGTATTAATTTTATATTCCATGTGATGACAAATGCAGATACGGTATTGAATATTCATCTCCGTGCTCTAATAAACAAAATAATACTCATTTGTGTTATATAAGAGTGGTGTGTTGTTTGTATTGTTGTCACTGAAACCAGGTACAGATCTAGGGGGGCTACTCAAAGGGTCAAGGTTTGGCTGGTTAGCGTGACCCAGTTCACCCCTGCTGGTAAAAGCTCTAACTACACCATGTGATGCCACAAAGAATCTTTCTCCATTGACTTCCATTCAAAGAATTTTTTTTTTTTTTTTTTTTTTAGGGGTTGACGCGAGTAGCGCTGAAACCCTATTGTAATTTTTTAATTTCCAAGGATCAGTATTCTCCCCTAAAAGTGATCGGGCAGACCAAACCGTAAGTTGTAGAGACTTGAAACCTTGAGGATTGGTAGTACTCGTACCGTCTACAACGTCACCAAGGCTCGCCCAGATCAGCCTGACGGGGGCGCTACAGCGGTCAAAAGTACGAAATGGCTCATAACACCTGAACCGTTAGGCATAGACTCAAGTGTCTTATATCATTGGAATCCTTGGCATGGACACAATGTTTGCCCTTCTGACTAATTCTGCTATATTTTGGATTTGAAAAACTAACTAATCCTAGGTTTTTGACCCGATCGGAACCAAACCAGTGCAGCGAGATTCTCTGGAGTCTGATTGTCAATAATTATCAAAAAAAGTTAAAATTTCGATTCACGGTCCCTAAGGGCTGCCAAAACGTGGGTGGAGCCACTTTTACTAAAATGTCTATAAATTGTGTATGGACTGAGATATTTTTACCAAACCCATCACACCTATGTAAGAGCCATAGACTGTAAAAAGTAAGAGCTCATTCTGTGGTCGCGTAAAAAAGTACACAGCGACTGGACACTTGGTGATGCTATAACAGCAAAAAAACAACAACATGAAAATGGCTATAACTATTTCACCATTAGTCCGATTGACTTGAAAATTGGTATTGAAAAGTGTCTTTGTCTGAGGACATTGACGCATCTCAAAAACATGTCCGTCATCGGCCAATGAAGTTTGAGCAGCTATCAGACAACGTTAACGGAGGCTGATCGGAATGAAACTCATTGGGTATCATGTGATTATTCGCACACGCCCACGACATTTATACCACATGGTAGAACTCTTCATTCTGAGCAACTTTGCCTCTATATTGGAGATTTCAAAAACTTTGACGAACTAGTCCTAGGTTTTTGTCTCAACCTCGATAAGTGTTAAAAAGCTTTTTAACCATAAATTTCCTGTGGTTAATTACATGTATTGGCTGTTAATGGTCTTTTCCACCTATGATTGAGATGGTTACAGGCTGTCTAATTAAAGGTGCCCTAGAACCAGTTTAACAAGATGTAATATAAGTCTAAGGTGTCCCCTGAATGTGTCTGTGAAGTTTCAGATCAAAATACCCCCTAGATTTTTTTAATTAATTTTTTTAACTACCTATTTTGAGCCATAATTATATATGCACCGATTCAGGCTGCTTCCCCTTTAAATCTCACGCTCCCCCGCCCCCGAGTTCTCGACTGCCTTAACCAGCATAAACAAAGTTCACACAGCTAATATAACCCTCAAAATGGATCTTTACAAAGAGTTCGTCATGCAGCATGTCTAATAGCGTAAGTATAGTATTTATTCGGATGTTTACATTTGATTCTGAATGAGTTTGATAGTGCTCCGTGGCTAAAGCTAACAATACACACTGTTGGAGAGATTTATAAAGAATGAAGTTGTGTTTATGAATTATACAGACTGCAAGTGTTTAAAAAATGAAAATAACGACAGTCTTGTCTCCATGAATACAGTAAGAAACGATGGTAACTTTAACCACATTTAACAGTACATTAGCAACATGCTAACGAAACATTTAGAAAGACAATTTACAAATATCACTAAAAATATCATGTGATCATGGCTCATGTCAGTTATTATTGCTCCATCTGCCATTTTTCGCTATTGTTCTTGCTTGCTTACCTAGTCTGATGATTCAGCTGTGCACATCCAGACGTTAATAGCCCTTGTCTAATGCCTTGAACATGGGCTGGCATATGCAAATATTGTGGGCATACAGTACAGTCCAAAAGTTTGGAACCACTAAGATTTTTAATGTTTTTAAAAGAAGTTTCGTCTGCTCACCAAGGCTACATTTATTTAATTAAAAATACAGTAAAAAACAGTAATATTGTGAAATATTATTACAATTTAAAATAACTGTGTACTATTTAAATATATTTGACAAAGTAATTTGTTCCTGTGATGCAAAGCTGAATTTTCAGCATCATTACTCCAGTCTTCAGTGTCACATGATCCTTCAGAAATCATTCTAATATGCTGATTTGCTGCTCAATAAACATTTATGATTATTTTCAATGTTGAAAACAGTTGTGTACTTTTTTTTTTTCAGGATTCCTTGATGAATAGAAAGTTCAAAAGAACAGCATTTATCTGAAATACAAAGCTTCTGTAGCATTATACACTACCGTTCAAAAGTTTGGGGTCAGTAAGAATTTTTATTTTTATTTTTTTGAAAAGAAATTAAAGAAATGAATACTTTTATTCAGCAAGGATGCATTAAATCAATCAAAAGTGGCAGTAAAGACATTTATAATGTTACAAAAGATTAGATTTCAGATAAACACTGTTCTTTTGAACTTTCTATTCATCAAATAATCCTGAAAAAAATATTGTACACAAATATTTTGTACAATTGTACACATTAAATGTTTCTTGAGCAGCAGATCAGCATATTAGAATGATTTCTGAAGGATCATGTGACACTGAAGACTGGAGTAATGATGCTGAAAATTCAGCTTTGCCATCACAGGAATAAATTTATTGAATGAGATTTATATAAGAAGGAGGAAACGATGTTTGAGACTCACTGTATGTCATTTCCATGTACTGAACTCTTGTTATTCATCTATGCTGAGGTAAATTCAATTTTTCATTCGATGGCACCTTTAAAACATTATACCTTTTTACACATGTGCTTATAGGCCTTAAAGTGCTTGATCCCCAATGAATGCTGCTCGCAGCTATTATTACTATCACTATTATATAAATGTGGCCATAAAGATCCCTCTAGCCTTTTTGTATTTGATTTTTTTATCAAAAAAGCAAACTTCTTTTACCACTTTCTTCCACATAATTCATATTGTGCTATCAATATTTAATGAACATGATATATATTTTTTCAATCTTTAGACATTTTAGCACTGTTCACATGCATTTCCTCATGCTGACACTATAGTAAAGATATGCTAAATAGCCAAAAGAACGTGGACATCTGAACACCGCACCCATATGTTCCTGTTGATGTTTTAATTAAGTAAAACCATGAGTGTTAACAAAGAGTTGGTCCTCCTTTCACTGCTATTACTCTTCTGAGGGTTTCCAAGAGATCTTATAGAACCAACATCACTGAGGTTCAGGGCTGGGTTTGGTGCAGGCTAGTCAAGTTGTTCCACACCAGATTCCTCAAAAGAACAAAATGATTGTACTGTGTAATGTTCAAAATATTTAATTGCTGTCACTGGAATGACCAAACTAATTAGTCATGACAAGGCTTCCACATTCTATTGGCCATTGAATGCATATTTACTGCATCAAACAGCAGGTTCAGAAGTTTCCAGTCATCCTATATAACTTTTTTAGCTGGCACTTTACAAGTGTGTAAAATTAGGATTGGAGCTCAAATCTGTGGGACAGTGGCCCTCAGGAACAGGACTGGACACCCCTGGTATTTTGTATGTTGCAGAACACATCCAGATAATTTCATGCGTCTTGGAATTGATCTTCGGATGATGACATAGAATAAGCACACAAGGACGCAAGATCGCATAAGAACGCATTTTGAGATACAGCCCTGAAATGGGTGTCTGACAAAGGAAAAAATTCAAAATGTGCAGTGTTGGGGTGGTCCAGGAACAAACTTATGAACAAAATGGACTTTATCTAATTTTCTCATGAAGACCCACTCCTTCAGACAAGCTATTACATAAAGGACACTCTCTCTACTGCTCTCATTGTTTGGATGGGTTGGCTTGTTTAGATCTAGCTGAAATAAACTGCCCCAACGGATACTCCAAGTGTGAGAGTTCAGCAACAACAATTCCAGTTGGTAAGTCCAGTATGATGGACTCTAATTTACTGTTAGAATTGACTGATGGAGATGCCGATACATTGGAAATGTATAGATATTTAATGTATAAATAGGATTTGTGATTGTAAGCACAGAATATCTAGTATAGATTTCTGCTGCGCAGTTGAACTGCAGATTCATTTCATTCCTGTTCTTTAGGTGACATTACTAAAACAGTAAAGATTAAAGGTTGTGCTGCCTATAAAAATGGGTCCATGAATGTAGGCATTGAACAGTCGTATTCTGTGTGCTGTGACACTAACGGATGTAACTACCGAGATACTCAAGGTATTGTGCTTTAAAGTCAACACTCATTTTACTTCCAAAGGACAGTCAATCAGAAAATAAAAAGTAGCCAAAGGAGTGCTTTTTCATTAGATGTTATATTTTGTACAGAATATAAAATAAGAGAATTCTTCTTTTACCTCTGTAGATAATGTCCCCAATGGAAAGCTGCACAAACATATTGAGCTGTTCAGGGATTGAAGACCGCTGCATTACAGCAAAAGTTGAGAATCTGAAAAGGGAAGAAGAAGATTAAAGTAATTGTCCCCATCATTCATTTTAAACATTTGATACAGATCACAAATACCAATGTCCAGCTTGGACTGACTCAACCTTTGTTTTCTTTGCTTTTATCAGGGATTTTTGATGATCAGTCAAAGGTTGTCAAAGGCTGTGTCTCTAGATCCTTTTGTGATGGCGCAAATGTAATTAATATTGACGACATCTCATGTTGTGAGGGGAACCTGTGTAACGGTGATCAGAGCACCACCACGAGCACCACCACAAGTGCCACCACAAAAGTCAGCACGAGCTTAGCCCAGAACTCCACATTTAACAGTGCTCATAGTGTCATCCAGAACTTCCTGTTCCTCTGCTACTCTCTGCTCTACTTCCTGCTGAACTGAATCCAGCAGCTCTTCTGATTCTGCAGCTGCAGCAAAGACACAATGTGATTTACTTGACAAACATAGCTTATAATTTCTCTGTACTATCTTGAGTCCTGATGTGATTCATTGAAAACCATATTGGAAATTTTATGAAAAAATTACATTACCTTGTTTCTGGGTTTATATTTAAAACTTGTCATGCTGTAAAAAATATACTGCTTTAATAAAATTATTTTGGTGTCAATCCATCTTAAATGGCCCGATTTTTCATTTTCATACTTTGAGTGATGATAACCTCTATATATTAGTATATTTTTTATTTTTATTTTACTTGGTTTAATCATAGTGGCCGTCTTTGTGTCATGATCCACAACAAATTTTGGTTATTTGGATGTTGATGGAAGCCCCAGTATCTCAGATGAGGATGGTCTGGGCTCCTCAGAACAAAAACTGATCTCTAGAATACATTTCCTTAGACTTATAATTTATGTCCAAATATTATTCAAGAAGGCTCAAATTACCAGTTTCAAGGCCAGTTTAAGTGTCTGAGCCTGAGCCTCAGTCCTAAACATTGTGAAGCCAAAAAGTCTTTTTTACACCATTCTGCTATAAAATAAAATAAACGAGTTTGAGATTTCACTGGTTACAGAGCTAGAGCTATTCAAATCGAGGGGAAAGCCTACTTTAATAATGTACTCTGAGAAATGAACACGTTATATAAACAAATCATAAAAAATGATCAGTATTTTACAGTAATTATGTATGATTGATAAAATAGTGGTACTCAAGCAGGGGGCTTCAGCAAATTTCCAATTTAGTAAGACAAAATTATTTTAGTTTTAGTTGCATTAACATATCAATTAAAATGCTAAAAGAAACTAAAACAAAGATGTAAAACATTAAACTGAAATCATATTTTATTTATTTTCATTACAACAGAAGTACCAGAGCTATAACATACGGACTTGGTGTATTGTCTTCGTCAAATGGCCTTGGAGTCATTTAAATTATTTAAACTAATTTCATTTGCAAGTCGTTTTGAATCAAAGCGTCTGTTAAACGCATAATAGCGCGGCGTAACTGTAGATAAAAAGTCAACACCGCCCTCTGCTGGGCACAGGAAGCATACTTTCCTCAGAGACTGACATTTTCTTCTGCTTACTCAACCACACCAAGACAAAAACGATTAACTTTTCAAGGCAAATAAGACGAAAAGGGCAACAGGATTCAACAACAAACAACTTTTATTCAAAACTCATTTACTTAAACATTGAACAGTTGAGAAATGTTTAAGATGAACACATAGCTGGTTGACATCTGTAGTGTTGTAAACCCTTATATTTGACACATCCTTCAGTCTAGAAAGATTTTTTAGAGAAGTTATCAAACCAATCAACAATTATACAATTCATATTTCTGCATTCATATCCATTACTAGCACATTAATCAGTTATAATGCAGAAACATGTAATTTGATGGAGAAAAATCCCAAACATTGGTGTTTTTTCAAAGCTTTGTCCTCTCATTGTCCTTTACAATGCATTGCTGTAGAAAGTCTTCAGGACAGTATTGGAAATAAAAGTGAGTGTGCACAGGAAGAGAGTGACATCATTTGCAAGCATTCACATTAACATCTAGTCAGCTTTGGCAATCCTGCCATTGAATATACACTACTGAATTCACAGTAGCTCCATTTCCATGAACATGTAGTGTTTGCTAATGTACAATGCTCCTCTGGTGATAGATGTGCGAGTGTCTCAGTGTGTAAATACGCTCATATACTATCAGTAAATCCCAAACTGCAGAGGACAATTACTGGGCGTGATTAGTAATGCAATGATGTACATTTGCTTGGTTAGTGTTTCTCAATGAAATGCACAAAAGTCTGCCACAGCCATTCCAGTCAAAGCCAGAAGAAATTCTCCAATTAAGACATGCTAATCAAAACTTTCCTCCTTCTGCAGGTTTGGTAAAGGTTTTGCCACTTTCAGCGCCATAGAAATACTAATGATATGCAGGAGAAGCTTCAGATTTGGCAACATCTTTACTAAAAACATCCATCAAACCTTGTGTCTGTTAAACTCTCCGGTTCTGTTCAAATCACTTTCGCACACAAACAAGCTCACGGCTCGTTCTCATGCACACTCAAACATACATACAAACATTGGTCTTCTCTCAGTGCTTAAGAGAGAAGTCGCCCGTGTTAAGGCGAGGTCGAGGCAGTGCTCCAAACATCTCTGTTCCATCTGTGGCTCCTGGGACCAGTAGGGCTTTCATACTGGCAGCTATGTGGTCCAGGTCTGCACAGCCCACCTAAAATAAAAGAGCCCTTTTAAAGCTGAACACAAGTGTACAAGTAATTATATATGACAAAGTTATGAGAAGTGTAATAATCATTTTCTAGAAAAAACACCAGTTATCTAAGTGGATTTCATCACAATCAATGGTAGCAAGGGTGGCAATCAGAAAGGACATTATATCAATAACTGGGACAATTATACAGTACATTAATATTGCACCCGTTTATGTTTATTACATAGATTTACCACCAAAAATGTATTTAAATACAGTTTTCCAGTGGTGCATCGCAGCACATTAATTATTAGATAGCCTTATCCATAAAGACTACAAACAATATTGGCCAAATGAGTTATCCAAGTTGGTGGCATAATTTTGCTACCTACAATTTTACACATCTTTTGTATTAAAAGTGCAAACATACAGTGGGTACGGAAAGTATTCTGACCCCCTTAAATTTTTCACTCTTTGTTATATTGCAGCCATTTGCTAAAATCATTTAATTTGATTTTTTTTCCTCATTAATGTACACACAGCACCCCATATTGACAGAAAAACACAGAATTGTTGACATTTTTGCAGATTTATTAAAAAAGAAAAAACTGAAATATCACATGGTCCTAAGTATTCAGACCCTTTGCTGTGACACTCATATATTTAACTCAGGTGCTGTCCATTTCTTCTGATCATCCTTGAGATGGTTCTACACCTTCATTTGAGTCCAGCTGTGTTTGATTATACTGATTGGACTTGATTAGGAAAGCCACACACCTGTCTATATAAGACCTTACAGCTCACAGTGCATGTCAGAGCAAATGAGAATCATGAGGTCAAAGGAACTGCCTGAAGAGCTCAGAGACAGAATTGTGGCAAGGCACAGATCTGGCCAAGGTTACAAAAAAATTTCTGCTGCACTTAAGGTTCCTAAGAGCACAGTGGCCTCCATAATCCTTAAATGGAAGACGTATGGGACGACCAGAACCCTTCCTAGAGCTGGCCGTCCGGCCAAACTGAGCTATCGGGGGAGAAGAGCCTTGGTGAGAGAGGTAAAGAAGAACCCAAAGATCACTGTGGCTGAGCTCCAGAGATGCAGTCGGGAGATGGGAGAAAGTTGTAGAAAGTCAACCATCACTGCAGCACTCCACCAGTCGGGGCTTGCTAAAAAACACCTGAAGGACTCCAAGATGGTGAGAAATAAGATTCTCTGGTCTGATGAGACCAAGATAGAACTTTTTGGCCTTAATTCTAAGCGGTATGTGTGGAGAAAACCAGGCACTGCTCATCACCTGTCCAATACAGTCCCAACAGTGAAGCATGGTGGTGGCAGCATCATGCTGTGGGGGTGTTTTTCAGCTGCAGGGACAGGACGACTGATTGCAATCGAGGGAAAGATGAATGCGGCCAAGTACAGGGATATCCTGGACGAAAACCTTCTCCAGAATGCTCAGGACCTGAGACTAGGCCGAAGTACCTTCCAACAAAACAATGACCCTAAGCACACAGCTAAAATAACGAAGGAGTGGCTTCAAAACAACTCTGTGACTGTTCTTGAATGGCCCAGCCAGAGCCCTGACTTAAACCCAATTGAGCATCTCTGGAGAGACCTAAAAATGGCTGTCCACCAACGTTTACCATCCAACCTGACAGAACTGGAGAGGATCTGCAAGGAGGAATGGCAGTGGATCCCCAAATCCAAGTGTAAAAAACTTGTTGCATCTTTCCCAAAAAGACTCATGGCTGTATTAGATCAAAAGGGTGCTTCTACTAAATACTAAGCAGAGGGTCTGAATACTTAGGACCATGTGATATTTCAGTTTTTCTTTTTTAATAAATCTGCAAAAATGTCAACAATTCTGTGTTTTTCTGTCAATATGGGGTGCTGTGTGTACATTAATGAGGGAAAAAAATGAACATAAATGATTTTAGCAAATGGCTGCAATATAACAAAGAGTGAAAAATGTAAGGGGGTCTTACAATACTTTCCGTACCCATTGTACATAGAAAAAAAAAAATATTATATATAATAATATATATAATAAATACATTTGAATAGTTGATCTGTATAAAGCTGTTGAAGGAGGGTATGTGGATGAGGGCATGTATAAACCAGATGAATAACTGACCCGTTCTCCACTATGGGAGTCGCCCTGAGGGGTATGGTTGTTCCTGTAGCCCCACACTGGTACAGACACAGGCAGTGAACGAGCCATTGCCATGGGGTTGGACGAGCGTGATGAAAGGTGACCCACTGCCAAGCCACGAGGAGGGGGAGGGGCTTCCTCACTCAGAGAGCCTGACAGCAATAAAACAGATATAAATATATGAACCACAGCAATAAAAACACATTTATGTTCCAGTGTCAGACACAACTCAGATAATGATCTCTTTGAACAGCACTTAAAACATGGAGTCATTATGTTTATTCTGTTTCTCATACAGGGTTTCCATACTTTCAATGATATTACTAATCACATGATTACTGATTTTAAAATATGAATGCATGTTATACTGGTACCATATCGGTTATCAGAAGGTAATAGAGATTATAAGTCTGCTAACGCTCAAGACTGCATTTATTTGATCAAAAAAACAGTAATATTGTGAAATATTATTACGATTTAAAGTAACTGTTTTCTATTTGAATACATTTTAAAATGTAATTTATTCCTGTGATCAAAGCTTAATTTTCAGCATCGTTACTCCAGTCTTCGGTGTCACATGATCCTTCAGAAATCATTCTAATATGATGATTTGATGATCAAGAAACATTTCATATGGTTATCAATGTTGCTTAAGAACTAAAAGTTGAATACATTTTTATTAGGATTCTTTGATGAAAAAAAAAAGACAAAAACAACAAAATTTATTTGAAACGGAAATCTTCTGTAACATTATAAATGTCTTTATTATTGTCACTTTTGATCAATTTAATGTGTCCTTGCTGAATAAAAGTATTAATTTCTTTAAAAAAAAAAAATACTGACACCAAACTTTTGAACAGTATTGTTCCTATATCAATATTTTGATATTTTTTAATGCTCATTTCCCCTATCTTTACATTTAGATTACCTTTAACATAATATAACACCCAATTAAAGTTAATCTTTCAAAACACTAATAATTAAATAACACATCTATTTTTAATGCTGCATATTATAATGTTTAACATAAAAAATGTGACATAACATGAAAGTAATTTTTGGCATTTGCCAGAATTTTAATTAATGGTACATCCCTTTTTTTTAAAATAATAATAATAATAATATTAATAATAATAATAATAATAATAATAATAATAATTCACCATCAGTGCTCTCCTCTTCCCCATCAGACTCAAAGAAGGGCTCACAGTCCCGGGACAGAGAATCCTCATCCATTGAAAAAACACCTGAGAAAGAGTGTTGAATTTGAGTTCATGAATGACCAGAATGACAAACACATCTCATCATACGAAGAAACAAAGGTGAACTTACCTGCTGATTCATTCAGGTTACGTCTCCTTCCATCCAAATCTTCTTCCTCTTCCTCTTCTTCCTCATCCTCTTCATCCAAGTCCACAATTTCCGCTCTTTCTCTCGCCTTCTCACGCTCCTCCATGGCCGCTTTCTCCCTTTCACGCTCTCCATTCCCATGCTGACCACCTGGCTGGCCGAAGGCAGCAGTTGAGCTGTAGATTGACGGGTAGCTCTGAGAATAGAGCCTCATGTTGGGACTAACAGTCCCAACTCCATCCCCAGTCAAGCTCTTTGGAAAGAAGACACAGAAAGTCTTGAGGTGTTGCGATCAAAAATGTACCCCCAAATCAGAACCGAATCACCACTCACCAGCCTGTCAGATGGCACATCCACTCCCAGTTTGGCACCTCCCTCCACTGTATTCAGACGTTTGTGTCTCTGTGCCGTCAGTACAGTGGTGGAGTGCAGAACTGCGATGTCATCCATGTATCGCCGTGACGACTCAGCCAGTGCCCCTTGTCCCCAAACGTGATAAGCATAATCAAACTTCCTGCTTCCAGAAGTTCCGCCCCCTTCGTTATTCCTCGTTCCTTCCAGTTCGATCCCGGAGGGACGGAACTTTTTATACGCAGTCAAAATAGCCAAATCACAACCGGACGTCTGACTGTAAGCCTCAGCGGCAGCAAGCAGCGCCAGCCAGCTCTCCTTGTGATTATCGGGGATCTCGGGGGTGGAAGATTTGGTGACAGAGGCCATGATGTGTTTATGCAACAACCTATGGCTCAGTTGAACTATTTTCAGGATAATGTTGCTTTGGAATGCTGAAATGCTGGTGTGTGTGTGTGTGTGTGTGAACGTATACAACTGCGTTTCTGAACTGTGTTTTTGTGGTTACAACTCTTTGGTAATGAGAACTTGGTTTAGTTGATGCTGATGGGACTGTTAGAAGAGGCACATTTGAAATGGGTGACGGTGTCTGCGTGCATGAAAGAACTAGGGGAGAGATGGGAGGACACCACCAATTGCTGATGTTACCTAGAAAAGGAAAGATAACATGCATTATGCATTAATCAAACAATCAGTAAAAATGATAAATCAGGCTTATTTATGCAAACACACATGCATTTTGAAATATATCAATCAAACGTGCAAAAAATACATATATCAGGCTTATTTAGGCAAAATAAACATATTTTTGATTTCGAACTGGTTCATCAACTGCTGTGCCACAAACACCCCACTCACTTTAAAAGGGTACGCCTCCATTCCCTCGCACGTGTAGCACACGTACACGTTTGTTTGGGACGTTCTCGTTTAAACGAGGGTCAGTTTCTGTGAAACGCTAGAAATCATTTTCGAGGCCTGTTGTGCAGCGAATTTGTCTGTCTCTCGCATTTTCTGGACAACATGACGTACAGCCAACCATGTTTTCTGCTGCTTTCGTTTGTTTGTTTGTCACTGTCAGCTTTAATGTGTAACTGCCAACATCAGTGGCTAAACAGCGGGGTATTTGCATTACGACATTAACTGATTTAGAGCTTGTTGATTAGTTCACTGGTAAGTGGCCAAGTGAAATGCACAGGCCAGTCCGCTCCAGCGTTAGCAGTGCAGCTAAATATCTATTTAAACGTTTTGCATTATTAATCGGGTTGATTCGAGGAAAGAAATACAATTAGTTGACTTACCCTCTTAATATCCTCCAGCCTCTGTCACAATCGTCCTTTACTTCCAACTTTATTAAACCCTCTTTGTTCGGAGCCTCTTACCCGTGCCTGTCTCTCCCCTAGACTCCAGCGCAGCGACGCGCACACAGCGCTGTTTACAGTACGAGCAGACCAGGGTTGCCAGATTGCAAGCAAATGGTCTGACAACATGCACAGCGACCTGTTTTTTGTTTTTTCATTCGATTAGCATAGAAAACACATCACTCACTGTAGGTCCACTTTATTGTTAGTTATATGTATTATTTAAATCATTTATTTATTTATTTTATTATTCATTTATCCTATTTTTTATATTTGTATAGTTATTTTGTTTATTGTTTGATTTTTTTTTCTCTAAACTTTTCCATGGACCCCCACACTCCCTTGCGGCTCCCTGGGAGTCCCTGCCTCGACCCCAGTTTGAAAACCCCTGGAATAACCAATAAATTGCAACTTGCAGAAAAATCATCTTTTCAGTAATTATATGTTTTTTGTTGTTGTTGTTGTTGTTTTTTTATAAATCTGAAAATATGTAATTCACCTGTAAGATTACAATAATGATAAGTAAATGAATAAATATTTACATTGTGCACACGTAGGAATGGAAAACACATTTAAACATCATGGGGCCTGGAAAAGCACAATAAATCCCGAAAAACACGAGTGCATTCTGGGAATAAGCCTTTCAAAATGCAATCAGCTACTGCTTAGTTTTATCAAAGTCCCTTTAAGATGAGTCATTTCACTTGGTGGCCATCTTTGAAAGCCTCTCAGGCATGCAAGTGCAGCTCCTATCTCTTTAAATTTGGAAACATCAAATTCTCCAAAGCTGTTTGCCAAGCTTTTGTTTACATTTCATATTTGAAATCACCAATGAAATCCGACAACAACTGTTTCATAAATTTTGTTTTTCTAAACGCTTGAATCATGAAAAAAACGTTATTTTTCTGGCTGGATCAAGCTAATGCGCATGCGGAGTCCTAAATGCGCGTCTCTTGTGTCTCATTTCGGAGGTGCGCGTCTGACTGTTTCTATAGGAACCGGAGCTTCTAACAGCCGCTGCAGTGATGCGATGACTTTACCAGTCAGCGATTGGCTCTTATTTAGAAGCCGGGACTTATTCCGCCATATTGTGCGTTGCACTTTCTCTCATTCAAAACAATACGAGTGATGCATCTTGTGCTATTCTATAGAGCACCTCAGGGATGGCGTGTTTTTGTAGGCAAAACCCGGAAGCGAGTTAGCATTTCAGGACTTCCAGTTCCCCCGAAGTCAAAGGGTTTTTTGAATGGGTTTTTGCTAAATCGCCTGTAATAAGGTCTGTGGTTATCAAAGCCTCTAAATATTTTCACGTTTTGATCTATGACATAAAACACACCAGTTATAACCCGCTTGTGATTTTTTAAACCTTTATTGTGCCTTAAAAACAGCGGTTGCTAACAAGTTGCTAAAAGAGACTTTGGCGGGGACTTTAGACGTCATCATGACAAACAGGACATTTGAACAGCGTTTCTCATGAAAAAGTGGATAAGTATTCATACACAGCGCAGATCATAATCAGCGAGCATGTTTTTAAATAAAGATGTTTTTTAAATACAGTTTGAGGAAGCTTGGTGGTGACGACGTTGATCCGCGACCATGGTGTGCTGTAGTCCGTTTATAGCCTACTGTTAGCTTTTTATATCTGACAACTTGATATAGGCTTCAAAATGTATAAATGTTGTGTTAACTTGTAAAGATTATCTTGATAGACAAAACGTGTAAGTGTCATAATAACCCTTTGTTAAACACTGAGCTTATTTTTTGTGATTTTCCAAAAGTCTATGGGAAAAATGCATAGGCTTTCAATCGAGGGAACCTGTGCGCCGCTAACTTCCGGGTTGGCCTACAAAAACACGTCATCCCTGAGGTACTCTATAGAGACAGAGCGACACGCGTCATAATCTGAAAACCACGCCCATCGTCGCCAAATACGTTCCCCTCCAGTGTAGTTCTTATAGTAATATGACCCGTTGCGCTGTCTCACTGCCTGTATCCACTTTTGTGTCCTTAAACATTCATTTTTTTGGGGTTGACAGCTTATAAAAACTTAGTTTTAGGTTTTTTTAGCTTGTTTGCTGTACACCATGTCACATAGCAGCTTTTAGACATTGTTCTGTTTTTTGTTATAAGCCAGAAATGACGAGGAGGTAGCCTCACGCTATACAAAGTCAATGGAGAGGGCTGGATTGTTTTCCCCTCCGGTGTGGGCGTGGCCTTAATGCGCTCTGTCTTTGGTTATAGAATGCAAACCTCAATACGCGTAATGAGCGGACATGGCAACATTTGGAGCGGGATGGTCATGCGTCAACACATTTGCAAAGGTAACGTGCAGAAAGTACAAATAAGAGCAGGTGTGACACTGAAGGAAGCTGATAATGAACGATATTTAATGATTTACTGGACTCCATGTGCAGTAATGCTTTTGGCGCAGACTAAAACGGCAACAGAGTAATGATTTACTTATTTAAAATCCACAGTGGTACTCAACATACGAAAATTAGTTGGAGTCATCATTATAATCAACTTATATTTTTCATCAAAGAGTGAGAAAAAGAGAAAAAATAAACTACATTGAAATTCTGGCATTATTTACTCACTGACATGACTGTCACAAATTGATTAAGACTAATTATCTTCAGAATGACAGCAGTTATCGCTTTCATTTTCCCCCCATACAATAAAAGTGAATGGTGACTTTCTTTTTTTATTAATTTATTTTTATTCAAATAGTGACAGTTTCGGATACTATCGACAATTTTCGATAAAATTCCATGCTATCCTCTCCACGATTTTAATATCTTGTTTGCATTACACATCATTATATTATTGTAAAATCAACAAATATATGTTAATAACATTATACTCATCTCAATCTTCAAAATAAGCACAAATAAACAAACGGCGCTCACTGCAGCCAACTGCAACACGTCATGATGTCCGAGTCTCCGATTGGCTGATGCGGAGGTGGGCGGTGTCATCAACAAAAAAAAAACGGAAGTGCGATTGTTTTGGTCGAACTACGTGAGCACAGGGGGAGGAATGGAGGCGAAACCAGAGAGTCACAAGGTGAGTACTGTTGTCAATAACCTTAAGTTTAGATCGACGGTGTCACATTTGACATATACTGCCCAAAACTGTATATACGGATTTTACCTTTTGACGCATGTATTGTCACTGGACAAGACAGTTTTCCACAGCTGGGGCTAGTTAGCGATAGCTCGGGCTGGTGACTGACATGTTGTTCAAGCCTGACGGTTTAGTCACTGTCATGTCTTTATGATGGACTGATTTCAAATGCCGCTGTCGCCCAGTGGGTAACACATTCAGAAAGGCAAATGTTATTGAAGGACGTTACTGGTCAAACCAGTTATCTGGAGAGCTTTGCTCATAACGTACAAAAATAACATAGACACCAGTCGCTGTGTTGACCGCTTGCTCCCTATAGTTATATGCTGCTGATCTTACTTATGAAGTAAATTATTTGTAACCCGCTGAATTATCAATCCATTGAAGTATAGTAGGAAATTTAATAAAGCTACGTTTATTTTATTATTGTGGTATTAGGGGGAAAACACAAACACAAATTCATTAAATCTGTTGAGTGCTGCTGAAACTTGTTTAAAATTGTTCTGACATTCCTACTTTAAAAGTGTGATGTATTATGTCATTCATCAGCTGATCTTTGAAAAGGAGGGTGTTTACCTCCACACCAATGCCAAGAGGAGCAATCAGGACACAACCATCCCCGGCTTTATCCGGATAGTTGAGCGGGTATGATCAACAGATAGTATCAGGATTATCAGATTTTATTATTAAACACTTATTACATATTTATTACTACATAATAATATATATTATTAATGTTGTTATATATATATTAATAAATACATTTGTCTTTAGCAATATCTGTTAACACCATTTACAAAACCTGAGAGTACTTAATGGCTGTTATGACGGGTAAACTCTTACAGGATGGAGAGCCAGCACTAGAATGGAGCCCTGTTGAGGATGATGGGAGAAATGCGCCTGCTGTCTTCTACACCAAAAAGGTTGGTAAGAGAATGACTAGAGAATGTAGTAAGTGTTCTTCAAGCAGAGGAAGTAAGTGTCCCAAATCGCATACTGTCTGAGTAGGTACTACATTTGAATTTGAACTTACTTTGTGACCATTAAAAAAGTATGAATGAAATTCGGATGGACTACATCCGCCATGTTGTTACTGACCTACCAGCGTCAGTTGCGTCACTTCACTGCCATTCATAAATTCTCTCCTGTGGCCTCATGGGATAGTAAAGTGTCCAGCAAATGTGCACTTCATAATCTTGCCGGAAGTAGTAGGTAATCCTGGGACTTATGCGGACATACTACTCTGTTGGCATACTGTTTTTGGCATACTATAAGGAAGTATTCGATTTCGGACGCAGCATCAGATTGTTCTTCAAAGTTCAATGGTCACTTGTCACATGCTCAGTTAAGATCAATATTGAACTTCATGTTCAAAGAAAACAAAACGTATATGGGGAAATTTTAAAAGCGCGATTTGCAGGCATGGAAAAGTCATGCAGATCATGCAAAGTACTGCAGATATTTAAGTTTTTAAATCTCTATAATATTAAAATGATAAAAAAGTAAAATTGCCATCCAGTAATCAAGAATAACAGTACAGTAAACATCATGAATATTCAACCACAAAAGTGGTGGAAGCCCTGAGAAATGCTTAACAGGTACATTACCATGTAAGTTTGGGATCAGTAAGTGTTTTTTGTTTGTTTTGTTTGTTTGTTTGTTTTGTCTGAAAGAAATTAATACTTTTTTCAGCAAGGACAGTTGCTAAAAAAGTAACAAAAGTGACCGTAACAAAAGATTTAAATTTCAAATAAATGCTGTCCTTTTGAACTTTTTAATTATCAAAGAATCCTGAAAAAAATACTGTGGTATACAAAAAAAAAGATTTTGAAAAGATATATATATTTATACAACCGTTCCTTCTGGTTCTCGTATCTGGTTGGCTGATAGCCGTGTGATATTTTAGTGATAACAGCACTCCTATCTTTTCACCGTTTGTATCACTCCGCTAGAAGCGACCGTCATGTAGTGCTGCACAAAAGAGGTTTTTAAAGACATACCGTTGTTATTTCTTATTTGTTTACACACTCGTGCCATCGAACTGTTGTATAAACGCAATCTCACACTCGTAGCCGTGTAATATGGCTGTATATCAGCACGCTGTGATTATCTGCGGCCTCGTGCCTACGGACGAATCACAGCCGTGCTGATATACAGCCATATCGCACGGCTACGAGTGTGATATTGCTCATATTTATAAGTAGCACAACTGTTTTGAACATAGATAATTATAATAATTGTCTCTTGAGCAGCAAATCATCATATTAGAATGATTTCTGAAGGATCTAGAGTAATGATGAAAGACTAGAGTAATGATGCTGAAAATTCAGCTTTATTATCACAGGAATAAATTTCATTTTAAAGTATATTAACATACGAAAACAGTTATTTTAAATTGGAACATTTCACAGTATCAGCATATGCATAAGAGCATAAGATGACACTTCTCTCAAAAACATGGCAAAATCTTACCAACTCCAAACTTTTCAATGGTATTCTCTGCCTCCTAAACATCTGTTTCTCTCTTAATCTCTCATTACATTCTGTTTCTTGAAAGGATGGCGATGGAGGGGAAGAGGAAACTAAGTTTGACCCAGGCTATGAGCCAGACTGGGCCGTCATCAGTACAGTCAAGCCAGACAGACGGCAGGAGTGTCCACCAGTCAGAGAAACAGGTACTGTGCTAAACTGGTACTTGTCAGATGATGTACACTTGCGTTTTTATACATGGTTGCAAAAGTTTACGTCTCCCATCTTTTGGCAGGTCAGTGGGGCTTGTTTTCCCTGCCGCTGTCGGAGCTGTACTCCCTTCGGAGGTCTCGCTTCTCTCTTGGCAGGAACTTCTTAGTGCTGACCAGCAGAGGGGGCGATCCTCTCCCTCCCCTGCATTTCCATCGAGGGGGCACTAGAGAGCTGCTAAAAGCCATGCAGCGTTACATTAGACTGGCCCCGTGAGTGGCATGCTAATATATCTTTCAACCAACCCTTTTGCATTTTAGTACCTATATATTTACATAGTCATGTGACACATTTTGTGCTAAGGTCCCCCATGGATGGTAGGCTCTTCCTGGCATACCCACATGACTCTGGGGCACTGTCACAGTCGTTTGATGAGCTGCACCTATTTGATGATACCAGTGCAGACCTTGTGTCTGTAAGTCATATTTATTGTGTTTTTAGTGTGGCTAAAGCCATAAACGAGGCCTATAAACATGCAATCTGATTGGTTGTATCTACAGAGGTTCATTCAGGACCCTTATGCGACCACATTTGGGGGCTTCTCCAAAGTGACTAACTTCTTCCGGGGAACGCTTCGACATCCCGAGTCGCCCCACAGTAACCGCTCACCTCAGGACGCCCATTTCCCGCATGCAGCTGATGAGGAGCCAGGCTTTGAGCTCATTACCTGCGTGAGTCTCAGTGGATCCTGGCAGTCTGTCTATAAATGTTGATTTAGTGTGTAAACATGAAAGAGATTTTATATTCCACCAGGGAGCGGAGCTCGGCCCCAGACCGGAGGTCAAAAGAGGAAAGCCTTTGGATGATTGGGATCAGTTTTTCGATCCAGAGGGCCGTGTCACAGATCCACAGAGGGTCAAGGAGCTGGTATTTAGAGGGGTGTGTTTATGTTTCAGTCATCTTTTCCTAATCCTGCTTACATGCTACAAACCAATGGAGTTTATATTCAATAAAAACTTTTCCGCTTTTTCTAGGGCATTGCTCCATCTTTGCGGAGGGAGGTGTGGAAGTTCTTACTGGGGTTCTACCCATGGAACAGCACAACCAAAGAGAGAGAGGACATACTTAGGGTCAAAACGTAAGCTGGACCATAAAGATGTCCAAATTTACATGCTGTATTTGTTCTCTCAACCCACTGTGAGCTATTTTCATCTATTGTGGTTTCCTGTCCTTTTTCTTCAGTATTCTCATTATCACTTTAGACCTAAGCTTAGCACAGGATATGCACACTGCTGTTCAAAAGTTTAGGGTTGGTTAGATTTTTAAAAATGTTTTTGAAAAAAGGCTGTGTTTATTTGATCAAAAATACAGTAAACACAGGGTTATTGTGCAATAGTATTACAATTTAAAAGAACTGTTTTCTATTTTAATATATTTCAAAAATCTAATTATGACAAGGCTGAATTTTCAGCATCATTACTCCAGTCTTCAGTGTCACATGATCCTTCAGAAATCATTCTAATATGATGATTTGCTGCTCAAGAAACATTTTTTATTATTATCAATGTTGAAAACAGTTGTGCTGCTTAAATTGTTAGTTCAGCCAAAAATGAAAATTCTGTCATTAATTATTCACCCTCATGTCGTTCCAAACCCATAAGACTTTCGTGCATCTTCAGAACACAAATTAAGATATTCTTGATGAAATCTGAGAGCTTTCTGTCCTTCCATAGACAATTGACGCTTCAAAAAGTTCATAAACAGATGGTAAAACTAATCCTTATGAATTGAGTAGTTTAGTCCGAATTATCTGAAGAGACACAATCACTTTTTATGATGAACAGATTTAGGCTTTTATTCACATGCAAACATTGATCAGCGAACATAAACAGAAGCTCAACCGAACATGCTTGATGCGTGAGAACAAACCTCTTCCAGAAGTTCAAAAGTGCTGCGTAACACACAAGAATGAACCTCATTGGTTCTTGCACGTGTAAAAGCAAACATGCTTGAGCTTCCGTTTAACATATCTGATGTGTGAGTTGATGAATGTTTACATGTGAATATAAGCCTAAATTCATTCTGTTCATCATAAAAATATATATTGTGTCTCTTTAGGAAATTTGGACTAAACTGCTCAATTCATATGGATTAGTTTTACCATCTGTTTATACACTTTTTGAAGCGTCAAAGTGTCAGTTTCAGTTACATAGCTGTCTATGGAGGGACAGAAATCTCTCAGATATCATCAAAAAGATCTTAATTTGTGTAATTTGTGTTCCGAAGATGAATGAAAGTCTTACGAGTTTGGAACGACAAGAGGGTGAGTAATTAATGACAGAATTTTCACTTTTATATATATATATTTTTTTTAGAATAAAAAGAACACCCTTTATTTGAAATATTTTTTTATAAATGTCTGCACTGTGACTTTTGATAAATTAATTTGACACATCTTTGCTGAATAAAAGTATTAATTTCCTTAAAAAAAATCTTACTGACCCCAAGCATTTTTGAACGACGGTGTATATGGGTCAAAGACATTTAGATGTCCGCATCAATAGAAATTTACAAAAGTGATTTTATATACATAGAAAGCACATTAAATGCAAGTAAAACACCTACTTTTAAGGTTTCAAATAAGTTTTGGGAAAATAAAATGTCAAAATGTTGGTGAAATAATGTTCCATTGTCATTCAGTGTAACACTTATATTTATGTCAAAATTGAAACATGCTCATTCTGACCTGTACATATTAAAATATATAAAAGAATAAGTGAGCATACAAAATTTTATTGCATTTTAAATGAGCAAATAATTCTTGCTGATGAATGGGCAAAAATACGGAAGCGGATTAGGGCCAAGCAATAATAAAAAATAAAACCATCTTGAGATTAAAGTTGTTAAATTTCGAGAAAAAAGGTTGAGATAAAATGTTGAGAATAAACTCATTAAATTACGAGAAAAAAGTTGTTAAATTAAATTACGAATTTGTTCTCATAATTTAACAACTTTTTTCTCGTAATTTAATGACTTTTTTCTCGAAATTTAACATGTTTTTTATCGAAATTTAACAACTTTAATCTCGAGATGGTTTTATTTTTTTATTATTGCTTGGCCCTAATCCTCTTCCGTACAAAAACTAGTGGCAAAGTTTAAAAATTGTAAAATTACAAGTAATTAGCATTTGGGGTAAAAGTAATTGGTCTTTAATATGGCATAAATAGATTTTTTGTTGTAAATATCCCTGAGAAGATTGTTACACTGAATGACATTATAGTGGGTGTTTTCTTTAAATATTGATAAAAATGTATGATATTTAATTTTTGCTCAGAAAAAAACAAATTAAACAGAACCAATTCTGATATATTGAAAAACAACAACAACAACAATTCAAAGCTGAATTACTCTTGTTGTTTTGATGCTTGAAAACCCTTTGTCTGTGCCATATGCATATTTTTACCACTTTCAATCTTTCTAACACCCCTAAACATCAATGTGAATTGTTCTCATAATTTTATGAGATGTTCACATTTGTTCTTTTCCTCTTCAGGGATGAATATTTCAGGATGAAGGTTCAGTGGAAATCAGTTAGTGAAGAGCAGGAGATGAGGAACTCTCTCTTCCGAGGATACCGTAGCCTCATAGGTACGTTCAGCTGCGTCATAAATCTTACATCAAGTCTAACTGGTGGCTTTCTACATCTGATTTGCTTCTACTCTCTGACTGGATAGAACGGGATGTGAATCGAACAGACAGACACAATTCCTTCTTTTCTGGGAACGAGAACCCAGGACTTACGCTGCTCCATGATGTGCTGATGACGTACTGCATGTATAACTTTGATCTAGGTATGTGCATTTCCCTTCATCTGTCATTTTAATTCCACCTACTGACCACTAGAGGATGCTGCTATCTCTCTTCATCACTCTCTTTCATTTTGCTCTGTAGGTTATGTCCAGGGGATGAGTGATCTTCTGTCTCCTCTCCTCTTTGTTACCCAGAATGAGGTGGAGTCCTTCTGGTGTTTGACAGGCTTTATGGATCTAGTGGTCAGTAAACACTTTTGTTTTCTGATTGTGTGTTATTCAATTGATGAATTAGCTCTGGATATAAAGTCTTTTTCTGTCTTCAGCACCAAAACTTTGAAGAGTCTCAGGAGGCCATGAAACAGCAGCTCCTTCAGCTCAGCCTCCTACTGAGGGCACTCGATCCAGAGCTGTGCGACTACCTGGGTAAATGCAAATGCACATTCTCTATAAATGTAACTCTTTTTTTTTTTTTCATGGTGGCATGACCTTTTTAATATTTTTTTGTGGTTTTCTCTCTCAGACTCTCAGGACAGTGGTTCACTTTGTTTCTGTTTCCGATGGTTACTGATTTGGTTTAAGAGAGAATTTTCTTTTGAAGACATCTTGAGTCTGTGGGAGGTAAGATGAGATTTGTATTATTTTCTATGAATTTTGTAGGAATTGACATAAAAAGGTTTTATTAAAGGTATGAAGGTGTTTTATCTACTATGATGTACATGTTACACAATAAATCTTGTCATGCACAAAAAATAACACATTATTAATGTTAAATTAGGGTGAAATTGCTGAACCTGGCTCTTTTGTAAACTCATTATATCACTGTCTCTTAATTATGTCACTTAAAACTGAAGTTCACATATTCTATGTTTAGGACCCACACTAGTGATGTGACAGGAAGGATCAAGTATTCTTTATTTATTCAGATAAATAGTTCAGTTTTAATTAAACATGTTTTCATATAAATGTGAATGTAAAAGCCAAAACACGTTTTATCATAAAATATTTTTTAAAATAAAAATGCACACAACATAAATCATTATAAATAATATTTGTTTATAAATAATTTTGAATTAATTTATTTTAGCATAATAAATTGACTGAAATATTTAAATCACAAAACAGCATGTGAATGTACAGTAGTTTTCTGTTTTCTGTAGTTTAATTAACTTAAAATTGATTTAAAATCACGTTATATTTACATATACAAAAGCAGCACTGTTTTGATTTGTTATATTACATATTAAAGAGACTCCATCAGTGTTATATTAGTACTATGTATATACTATTTTATATATATGTATATATAATATACACAGTCTAACCAAAATTTATTCAGACACCTTGAACATTTCATTCATTATTACAGTTTATTCACTATAGTTTAAAAATGGTAATAAAATATGACAAGATCTCAGAGTTAAACTGTGTCAGAATAAATGAATCTTAATTATGTCAGATAACACTTAAGAAAAACATGGTCAGGTCAAAGTGTCTGAATAATTTTTGGTTCCAAATTTTATCAGTTTTATTGGTAGTCCACAGTATGAAGAATTTTTGGGTATAATATGTCACAGTTTACTTTATTTAGCTATCCTCACTTACATAAATGAAGTATAGTGTCCTGTACTATACACAAGAGACTAGTAAACATATCTAAAAATATTAAAAAATATGTCTGAATAATTTTTGGTTTGACTGTAATATATATATATATATATTCATACATGCATACATACATACATATGTGTGTGTGTGTGTGTATACATATATATATATAATATACATATATATATATATATATATATATATATATATATATATATATATATATATATATATATATATATATATTTCATTTTCATTTTCATTTTCATTTTAGTTTTTAGTTTAAGTAATTTTGTTATGTACTTGTGTCATCTTTATCAGGTATAGTTTTTTGTTTTGTTTTTTTGTTAATTCTATCTATTATTTATATTTGGATACACTTTGTTTTGATGTTCCCCTTAAGACTTTCTTATGTTATAAGGAACATTGTACCTACATGTCAACTAACTGTTATCTTATATTTTATTTTATTTCTTCTTTATTTCAATGAATGAAAATTATTTTAATAGAGTGCTGCAGGGATGACATCTTTTTTAGGCAGAAACCCGTAAACAAGTTAGCATTTTAGCACTCCCCGGTTACATCGTCCACATTGTCGATGGGTTTTTGGGGATTTTGGTTAAAAGCCTGAAACAACGTCTGTGGTGAACACAAGCTCATGATATTTTTATTCTACGACATAAAACATACTAGTATTACCAGTATCATAAACTTTTGTTGATCACAGAGCTTTATTTTTTGCGATAATTCCAAAGTCTATGGAAAAATCCTATTGGGTTTTTGTCAAGGGATCCAGTGCAGTGCTAATTCCAGGTCAGCCTACAAAATCACATCATCACTGCAGCACTCTGTAGTTTTAGTTCACAATGTTCCCATGTTTTGCAGGTCCTGTGGACCCGTCTGCCTTGTGAAAACTTCCACTTGCTAATGGCCTGCTCCATTCTTGAGTCACAAAAAGAGGAGCTGATCGGTTCAAATCATGATTTTAACTCTATACTCAAGGTGTGTATAAAAGCATTTTAGCCCATTGAGTCATAAAGCGGATATGCGGATAAGTTAGTAGGTTTATTTTAAATGCGTGTGTGTGTTTACAGCACATTAATGAGCTGACCATGAAGCTGGATCTGCAGTCAATACTCTGTGGAGCAGAGGCTATTTATTTGCAGCTGGCACACTGCAAGGTGAGATGGGACAGATATGACTGCTGATATGCTTTGAAAAATAACCATTGCCATGTATACTACATAATACTTACTAACCGCTCCATTCTCAGGAGCTGCCTTCAAAGGTGCAAGAAGTTATTGGGCTGCGTGTCCCATCAAGCTCAGCAGAAGAGAGTCCAGATTCAGAGCCCAGAGAGTCGGACACCCTTCTCGCTCCTTCAGAGGCCAGAGGAGCCACATCCTGCCAGCCGTTTAACGGGCAGACACCACAGCACCCACCTCCTACGTACCCCTAATTCCAGAATGGGATTGGCAGAAGGGGAACACATGATTTTAGCTGAAATCTAATGAATATTCCCAAAAAATATGATTAATGTGTTTATAAAACATGGTGAATGTAATTCAGAGATTGAAACCTAGATCTGCAGCATCCTAATAAAAAGGAGATCAGCTGACTGTTTTATACTGTACTTTCTTAAGAAGGGCCAAGTATTTTTGACATGCTATTCAAACGGATGTGGGAATGACTGGGACAGAGTCACAGAAGAGAGAAAAAAATCTGCTTATAGTGTGACCATTATAGTCGCAGCTCGTATTTTGTCAGTTAATATTTTATGCATTTATGAGCATTACATATCTAATTGTTTGATCCACTTCTTGCAGTCCCGAATTCCATGTTACTCTTTATGTATTGTAAGATACTGTATATCTTTTCCTTTCTTTTTTTTTTTCCACTTTTCCCTCTCTTAACTGTTACTGCTAGAAGATAATACTGTGGACTACTATTTTGCATGCAGTGTAGCAAGAGCTGTCATATTACTTATTTTGTTAGTTTTTAACATTATACTTTTCGTACAGCTAAAGCATCTAAAATAAAACATTGAAATTAAGCTCATGACATTTTGAGTTTGAGGTATTGCTCTTTTCCAAATGTTCACTTTATTCTCATTCCTTGACCCATTATATTGGTTCAATATAACGGATAAAGGTTTTTTTTCCCTTGACAGTACAAAAAGCTTTATTAACATTATAATAACTCTAAAAACATTATTACATTACATATTATTAGCATTATATGTAAATGTTCATTCAGATAATGAAAAATGTCATGGAAATGTTCATTTTTACTTTAATAAATTAAAACATTTTTAACTTTATTTAAAATATTTGTTTTATTTTTATAATCTTAATCTCACAATAAACAGTGATGAAAAGCTTTCACTGTAACACTTTAATAGCTTTTATTATGTGCAAATGTTCATTCAGATATTAAAAATGTAATTTCTATTTTAATAAATAAAATAAAAATCAGGCCATAGATTAAAAAAAATTGAATTTATTTAAAATATTTTGTATCTTTTTATTATTATTAGCTTAATACCTTAATAAACAGTGAGGAAAATCTTTCGCTATGACACTTTCTAATACCTTTGGTTACATTTTATGTAAATATTCACAAATTTAATGTCATATTTTAGTTTAAAATATTTTCTTCTTCTCATTATTATGATCTTAGGCCCCTTTTACACTAGTGCGTTTTTGTTTTAAAACGGCGTTTTAAAATGAAAACCATCCTCGTCTACACTGGTGTTTCCACAGCGTTTCAGAAACGATTTCCGTCTACACTACACGGCCGAAAACGGGTGTCACGTGACCGTTCATGCACACTGGGCATGCGCGTACAAGTTTAAACAGTCCCCTCTTGTGTATGTAGACAGCTGCAGTATTAAAAATGCAGAGTTTAACTGCACAGTGGCTGTTAAAAATTACAACAAAGCCAGCAAAGATTGCAGTTCAGTCTCCATGTTATTGTTTACACGATCGTCAAGGATACGCAGAGTGAACATGGGCAGCCACGCCATCGTTTTAAAAGTCTCCGTATTGGTCCGTTTAGACTGAAATGCATCCCTGGTGTTTTCAAACTAAAACGGGCCCTGCAGCGTTTTTGAAAGTCTCCTTTTTCGAGATTTGAAAACGCCAGCGTATATGGCGTTATTTTACTGTCTAATGTCGAGAGCACATTATTGTGACGCGAGAGCATATCAATGTAATGCGCGAGCGCAAATCTGTCCGCTCGCGCGCGGATATCCTTTGCTCTTGCGCAAATCTGTCCGCTCGCGCGCGGATTTCCTCTGCTCTCGCGCAAATCTGTCCGCTCGCGCGCGGATTTCCTATGCTCTCGCGCAAAACTGGACGCGTGCTCTTAAATATACAGTGCTCTCTTATGAACTGCCTCTCCTCTCGCTCAGATGCGTGTGCACACTCAAACTGTTTCCTGCGTGCTCAAACTGCACATGTGCGCTCACGAATCTTTCCGTGCTCTTCCAGAAATTAATTTGCTTTTGGATTAAACGCTGTCAAAAGTTATCAACCAATCAGAAGAGACGACTGATCCATGAAAATGATACGTGGAATCTTATTGGCTGAGATTGAATTGCGCCTGGAATTCTTTCTACAAAAATGGATATTTCATTTCTTTACAATTTAATAATATTTAATAATATTAATCAAAATGCAGGACATATCTTAGAAATGGCTTGGAATGGGGCGCTTGGATGTTTTCTATATTAATAAGCTATCACATTACAGGTCAAACCCCACTGAACGATTTATCAAAAACCATCATATTAGCCAATATCATGGACCAAAACATTAAATTAAACATTAATTAAAAACAAAAGATTAAACAACTAATAATGTTATAAATCAGTCTATTTAGAAATGTGTAAAATGTTATAAAGCCTATTTAAAAATATGTATTAATTTAAATGAATTCATTACAATATCGTTTGAAATTAATGAAGATATGATTCGTCCAGTGTTTTTAAATGAATTTCTTGAATTAATAATTCTGATCATCAAATACATTTTAACAGTCACTGGTCACCACCTACTGGCAGAACAGTGTAATAACATTAGTTTCAAAGGTCATTTATTGCTAAAATCAGTGTATATTCGGACTATAAATTGTTATTGCAATACTTGCATTATTATTTAATGTTTGCAACACAGAAGTAGCAATAGTGTGTTGTTGAAAACGCTTTGTGAAGCTGTTTAAAACATATAGTTTATGACCACTGCTTTCAGCGGCAATGCAAAACCAGGTTTAAATATTCCAATATGTTCGTAATTTCAAAGGTTTAATAGACATAACCGAATCATTGTCATTTAGGAATAAGATCGTTTTATTTTGATTAATCATGCACACATACGAGCTTAAGTATTTTTGTATGTCATGTTTTATACCCGACCTCAAAAGAAATTGACTATGGTGGTATATGTGATCTCCACATTTTAAGTATTAAGGGAATGATGATCTGACCTGATCTTGTTCGGTCTTAAATCAGAAGATATTTGTTGGTAATACTTTACAATAAGGTTTCATTAACATTATTTAACTGCATTAGTTAACATTAACTAATAATGAACTGCACTTCTACAGCATTTATTAATATTTGTTCATGTTAATTTCAACATTTACTAATACATTATTAAAATCAAAAGTTGTATTTGTTAACATTAGTAAATGCACTGTGAAGTAAACAACCAACAAACAGCTGTATTTTTAACCTTAACAAAGATTAATAATTACAGTAATGTATTGCACATTGTTAGTTTATGTTAGATAATACATTTAACTAATGTTAACAAATAAAAACCTTATTGTAAAATGTTACCTATTTTTTATATAAATTTCAACACAAAACGTATGACCACAATAACTTTAAGAAACATTTTTTGTTTGTTTGTTTAGATAAATTGGGGTTTGACCTGTAATGTGATGCAGTTACTAGGTTACATTTGATAAATATTATGAAATATCCATTTTTGTCGAAAGAATTCCAGGCGCAGTTCACTCTCAGCCAATAAGATTCCACGTATCATTTACATGGATCAGTCGTCTCTTCTGATTGGTTGATAACTTTTGACAGCGTTTAATCCAAAAGCAAATTAATTTCTGCAAGAGCACGGAGAGATTCGTGAGCGCACGTGTGCAGTTTCAGCGCGCAGGTCACGTTTGAGCACGCAGGAAACAGTTTGAGTGTGCACACGCAATATCTGAGCTAGAGGAGAGGCAGTTCATGAGAGAGCCCTGTATATTTGAGAGCGCGCGTCCAGTTTTGCGCGAGAGCATAGGAAATCCGCGCGCGAGCGGACAGATTTGCGCGAGAGCAAAGGAAATCCGCGCGCGAGCGGACAGATTTGCGCTCGCGCATTACATTGATATGCTCTCGCGTCACAATAATGTGCTCTCGACATTAGACAGTAAAATAACGCCATAAGCGTAGTGTAAACGACAGGCGTAACCATAGCAAAACTTATGCGTTTTAAAACGAAAACGCACTAGTGTAAACGGGGCCTTGAAGGGTTAGTTCACCCAAAAATAAAAATTCTGTCATTAATTACACACCGTCATGTCGTTCTACACACGTAAGATGTTCGTTAATCTTCAGAACACAAATTAAAGGATTAGTTCACTGTATGTCCTACACCTTCCCTATTCAATTTACGGAACGAACGCAGCGCCAGTTCCATTTTTTCCGTAAGTAGAATAGGGAAGGCGTAAGACATACAGCGTAAGCTTTTTTAAGAATATTAAAAAATGGGGTTTTGGCGGAAGCACTTGGAAGGTGATCATTTGTTTATATAAAGCATATACAGTTGTGTTTTTTTAGAAAATGACCGATGGTTTCTCTAGATAAGACCCTTATTACTCATCTGGTATCGTTTAAAGCCCTTTGAAGCTGCACTGAAACTGTAATTTTGACCTTCAACCGTTTGGAGGCCATTGAAGTCCACTATAAGGAGAATAATCCTGGAATGTTTTCATCAAACACCTTAATTTCTTATTTTCCACTGATGTTTCCACAAATCTTTCCACATGTGACGTTCTACGTTTATGTTACTCCTCAACACTCCTAGACTGGGACATAACAACTGACGAAAGAAGGACATGAACATCTTGGATGACGGGGGTGAGTAAATTATCAAGAAAATTTTATTTGAAAGTGAACTAATCCTTTAAGATATTAAAATCCGATGGCTCAGTGAATCCTGCAATGACAGCAAAGGCATTCAAACTCAAGATCCATAAAGGTACTAAAAACATATTTATAACAGTTCATGTGAGTTCAGTGGTTCTATCTTAATATTATAAAGTAACAAGAATACTTTTTGTGCTCCAAAAAAACAAAATAACAACTTTTCAACAGTATCGAAGGTCTTACGGGTGTGAAACGACATGAGGGTGAGTAATTAATGACAGAATTTTCATTTTTTGGGTGAACTAACCCTTTAATGCAATAATATTCAGCTTTCTCTGTAACACTTTATAACTTTGATTAAAAGTTAGCATTACATTATATGTAAAATATGTTCATTCAGATAAAAATCAATGTCCTAGATATTATTTTATTTGTATTAATTTTTTTTTACATTCATTTAAAATCTTTATAATTATTATGTATCTTAATCTTAGTGATTATAACCCCTTATGTTTTTACCCATGCACCTCTCTGTCAGATTCTCACCCGAATGAGCAGATAGGTCAGACTTCATCATTTGGAGGATTACAACAGATCATCCAGTTTAGGAAAAAAAAAAGTCTTAAGTCTTAAGAGAGAAATGAACTGAGAGATAAGAACTTATAGCACTTGTATTTTGAATGTATTAATTAGTAAGCAAAAAAAAGTAAATGTTTAGAGTAACATGATGAATTAATGAACCAGAAAATCTTTTATTTCAACATATGTTTTGTTAAACCATTTAATATGTCTGGCACAGAACGGCATGGCTCAGCACCACTGTCGTCGTCACACAAACAAACACATTCACACACTCCATCAGCAGGTGTCTGACTGAGGTTAAAAGATCAGGGTAAATGGGGTCACTGTTGCCCACTGTCCTACCAAATGAGCTGGAAAATGAGGGGTGGAGAACCACGCCTCCTTCTCACCGTCCTGCTCACTGCTCTTTCTGCTGGTCGTCCTCTTCTTTTCTCTGTCCGTCTCTCTCTCGCCCTCCCTCCGTTTTCTCACTGTGTTTGTTTGAATACAGCTGCAACATATGAATTTAGCATGGCACTTAAACAGCCCTGCGATCTGCCACCCTCCTTTGTCTCGTACACAAATGCACACTTTTACTCCTGAGACTCATCTTGTCCCTTTTTACGGCTGGCATGACCTCGCTTTACTGGGGAACAGGAAAAAAGAAGAGCGCCTCATTCAAACTCAATCTGCTCTGAGTTAAGCTCTAGTTAGTTTTCAAGGACTAAAGCAGTTCAAGCAGCTCTATGATGTCTGAGTGAAGTCGCTCTTTGTACATTTGAGAACTTCATCGGTTTTTAGAGGGTTATTGTTGTGCGATTGGGCCGATATACAGTATATCTTTGGACTGAGAGTTTGACTCCTGACTTTCCACATTGTCCTGTCCTACTTTTCCAAAAGGCTTGACTTTATAAAACAGTGAAAATAAATCATATATAGAATCTGAATGTCATAGAAACTTAGAGGTGACTTGGCCCATAAGCCAATTGGCAATAAACAAAAGTAATCAACTTTGTATTACTCATGTTTAGAAAACCTCAACTTCTGCCATTTGAAATGTTCAGCCACCTGTAGACACAATGACAAATCCAGTCCACTTAATCGTTCCTGCTGTGACTGTGAGGGCCATCCAGGAGTCGAGTGCGAGCGTGTGAAGTGTGTGCAAGTGAGTGGGAGCAGAAGGCCAGGCACTGGTGTCTGACAGTGATTTGTAAAGAGAGACAATACGCCTCATTGACCTGCCGGCTCCACTGTCTGTTGCACATACCTCGCCCAGCCCTCCCATGAGGACTCACCGCTCTTTAAACAGGACACCAGATTGCCACAGGCCCAGGGAGGGGCCGAGTGTGTGTGTGTTGTGTGAGATGGAGAGACATAATGGGAGACTAGTTGCTTTGACAATGAGATTCCACAGAAAACAGGGGGGTGACGGGGTGATTAGGTGGCACGTGAGTAAGTGTGACTTCAAGTTGTACACTCTCCAGTTCTAGCTATCAGTCTCAGTCTCTGTCTTTCACTCCTGTATCAGATTTCAAAAACCTTCTCCATCTGCTCTGAGCCTGATGTCATTTCAGACCTGGAAAATCAGGTGTTCTGGGATATCAGTTTCACTGTTACTTCAGTTTTTGTAGTAACAGCCTTTTGAGGCTTCATTACATATTCTAGACAAGACAATGTACGTTTTTACATGATACCAAAATCCTTTGCTAACTGAACATGTTGTTTATGTTTTTAATGTTCGAAATTTATATTTGAGGCACTTCTGACAAATAGGGTACAAAATAGCCTGAAACTCTTAAACCAGGGTTTCCAAACTTGAGGTTTGCGCACTCATGGGGGTTTGTGAGTTGATGAAAAGTTAATAATTAATTAAAGCATATAAATGTGAATGACATTTTTTTTTTTTTTTAAATAAAAAAAATTAAGCACTTACAAATTCAGAATTTTTTTTTTTACCTGCATGTCATGTGACCAGCATCTGAGAACCGTGAACATGTGTTGTTAAATTATTAAAATATTAAATGAAAATCTCAGAGGGTACTTCAAGTAAATATTTTAGGTCAAGGGGTATTGCTGATAAAAAAAAAGTTTTGGAATCCTGTTAATATTATATGAGTTCTATTTTCGATAAACTTATTGTTGTTTGCATATTTTTAACCCGGTTACCAATATAATATAATATAATATAAAAATGAAAAAGACACAAAAACAACAACAAAAAAAAAAGAATTATTATAAGGTGGTTTGTAGTTATTGATAAACTTATTTTCCATAAATTTAAGGGGGGAAAAAACACTTGTTTTATTATGTTTTCTTACAACATGGTAACTGGGTTGAATGGTTGAGCTTTGAGTTAAAGGGTTAGTTCACCTAAAAATGAAAATAATGTCATTAATTAATCACCCTCATGTCGTTCTACACCAGTAAGACCTTCATTCATCTTCAGAACACAAATTAAGATATTTTTGATAAAATCCGATGGCTCAGTGAGGTCTCAACCTTAATGTTATGAAGCGACGAGAATACTTTTTGTGCGCCAAAAAAAAACTGCTTCATGAAGCTTCAAAACTTTACAAATCTTGTGTTTCGAATCAGTGGTTCGGTGCATGTATCAAACTGCCAAAGTCATGTGAACCATTGAAATTTCAAAACGTTTCGAAACACTCATGATGTAACGAAGCCTTGTTTACAGAAATCATGTGATTTTGGTGCTCTGAACCACTGATTCGAAACAAAAGATTCATAAAGCTTCGAAGCTTCATGAAGCAGTGAAGCTGCATGAACTGTTTTAAATATGTCTTTAGCTTTCTGGGCATTTGAAAGTGTTAATTAACTTGATGTCTATGGAGGCCTCACTGAGCCATCGGATTTCATCAAAAATATCTTAATTTGTGTGCAAAGACATGAGGGTGAGTAATTAATGACTGAATTTTCATTTCTGGGTGAACTAACCCTATAATCATTCAAAACTGTGTTGCTTATAATTAACTTAATTAATCAGTTAAATATATTATGTCAAAATGTGTGGGATAGACCAAATTCACAATTTCCAAGGGATACAGACATTTGATCTATTTCAAACTCACTACTCTTTATGCTAGGATAATTTTATGTTAGATAATAGTTTGGCATTTGTGCCTCTAATCCTAAAGTTATGAGACTCTTATGTACCATATGGAATGTGCCTTGAGAATCCTTTAAAAACCATGACCTTCAACATCAAGCTGGAGGTTTTAGGAGTCAAATAGAATCCAAGAATTACTGCATATCTTTATTTGATATATAGATGTAAATGTAATCCCACCATCTTTATCTGATACCCTTCACTGTCACCAACATCCCTGTCTTATTGTTATTCATTCCCATTGTCACAGCATGGTGATGACCTCTTTCTCTCCTCTCTCTCTTTTCTTCGCTCACTGACGGTGACAAGCTGTTGCCGTGTCCCTCTGGACGACTCCCTCTCTTGCCTCCTCCCTCTCTCTCTCTCTCCCTCTCTCCACCTGTTGATGCCATTGTTGCTCGGCCAGCATTGTGGTCTTTTATTTTTTTACTCAACTCATTTTACACACCCCTCTTTTATTCTTCACTTTTTCACTTTATTCATCACCAGTCACCCTTTCACTCAGAGCATATATAAGCAGACCGAGGAGAGAAGAAGGCTGAGAACAACGCAAGAAACAGACACTCACCAGCACACATTTAAAATTAAGCACTTTAAAGAGTGCAAGGAAGTTGGCACTTACTTTTGTACTCGGGACCAAGACTTCTGAGACACACTTTGGACAACTTCAGTTTTGGATCACAACTGCTGGCAGGAGTGATGTCGGTGTCTCTGTGGTGTGAGGAGGAAGAGGGCCAGGACAGGACTCAGTCTTCAGTCCGAGCCCCATGGGACCCCAGCGCCTCTGGGCTGAGGGTTATTCAGAGACTTCTGCAGTCAGAGGAGAGATACCTGCCGTCTCCTCTCTACATCTCACTCATCCAGAGAGAACCACAGCGCAGAGAGGAATTGGCCAAGTGGACCATGGAGGTATAGTTCTTACATGCTAAATACCAAAATCCAGTTCTAAAAACACTCTTAGAAGAAAATGTTCTGAATAGAACCTCAAAGAGTTCTGTCAGGCGCTTCATATATAGAACCTTTTAGGGATTCCCATCATTTTATGGATTTAGTTTTAATTCATTTTTTATTTTGATTACATTTTATGAATTAAAGAGCTCGTAAACATACTTTATCACTTGAAAAAAATGTAAATAACCCATGGAAACATTATGCATAGACATTTCTTCTTATATAGAATCTTTTTGGGATAAAATGTTCTTTAAAATTGAATCAAGAACCCTATAGGGTTCTATATTGAACCCCAATGAAGATTTTTCACTAATAGTGTGTTGTACATGTATTTAACGCCAGTAATTTTATATTTGAAGCACTTTTCACAAGAAGGGTACAAAAGAGGGCCTGAGGCTCCATGTTTTCCAAATTGGTTAGGGTTAGGTGAGTGAAAAGATAATAATTAATTAAATAAAAGCATGTAAAAATAAAATGAATGATTTAAAAATAAAAACAATCAAAATAAAACACTTGTGAAACACTGAGGGAACCTAGCCAAGTGGACTATGGAGGTAGATTTGGGATATTATTATGATTAAAGGGATGGTTCACTTAACAATTAACTTGAAAAAAATATATTTTGAATAATGTTTCAGATGTTTTTGTACATATAAATAAAAAGTCATTGGTGTCCAAAACCACATGGGACCCTACTGATATGGTCCCATACAAAAATAAAAAAAAACTGCAACAATTTTAGAAATATCTTCTAATAAAGAAAGTCATACAGGTTTGGAATGACATGCTTAAATGATGATAGAATTTCATTTTTGGGTGAATCATCCCTTTAAATGTGCAGTGTGTAAATTTTAGCGGCATCTGAGGTTGCGAATTGCAATATAGAGAAGCCACGGTGGCCAACACAGGACAAAAATGTCATCGTCTGAGACAGGAGAGAGAAGCCAGTCAAGCAAAAGCGCTCTGTAGCGCAGTTTGTCCGTTTAGGGCTACTGTAGAAACATGCCGGCGCAAAATGGCGACTTAACATGTAAGGGGATGCACAGGTGTATGTAGATAGAAATGGCTTATTCTAAGGTAATAAAAACATAATGGTTCATTATGTAAGGTCTTCATACACCACTGAAAACATAGTTATGTATATTATATTGCATTTCTGTCAATAGATCCTCCTAAAATTTACACATTGCACCTTTAAGAGGAAATCATTTGAGTTATTCAGTGCAAGATGAAAGATACTAACAACTATAGGCTAATGACATTGACAAAGTTCTATACAGTCCAAATGATTTTTTCAAGTTTGGGACATGTTTGCTCTGACTGTGAGGGTTTTTGTTGTTGTTGCTGCTGTTGTTTAAATCATCATCTTCTGTGTTTTAATAGGTGTGCTGTGAATGTGACTGCGATGAGTCTGTATTTCCTCTGGCTGTCTCCCTGTTGGATCGATATCTGTCGGCCACTTTATCTCTGCCTGTCTCTCCATCCTGTCTGGCTGCAGCGTGTGTCCTGGTGGCCTCAAAACTGACAGAAAGTGACACAGTTAGTGCAGATACCCTCTGTGCGGCAGCAGAGTACGACTTTCTCTTATCAAATCTGCGGGTGAGTTTTCACTATTTTAAATGTAAAAAAAAAAAAAAAATCAATCAACCAAAAGCTCATTATTATGGATAATGGGGTCCAAAAGTCTGAATAAATATAAATTAAATAATACATTTTTTTTTTGCATTTTTTGAAAAAAAAATAAAAAGAAAAAAAGAATAAAAAAATCAAATACCTATAAAAATAGTGACACATTCATATCCATTAGGGCTGGGTAAAAAATATAGATTTCTAGATTTTAATTGATTCTCATTTTTACGAACCGATATCGATTCTTAAATCCCAAGAATCGATTAGTCTAGTCTGTTTTCAGTTGATGAACGAAGCAGAATATGTAGCGCCTCCCATCCAATAAATCGCAATAATTCAAATGACGTCCATTTTATTATGAGATTCAAAAAATAAATACCATTTTGGCGCTGTTTAATGTGGCGTGACAGATCGCTTTAGCGCCTCAGTTAAAGAGAAGCGGCAGCATGGAGCGCATGTGAACATCCTCTCCTCCACTTTAATACCAGTTACAGCGCGAAATAAACATGACTAAACATCTGAAGGTGTGTTAAAAGATAAAGTACAACTTACCGAAATCCCTATCATGTCTCGTGTAATAGCTCAATCAGTGTTTCAACCTCGGAAAGACGTCAATAAAACAGCTTATAGGCTAAACAATGTCACGTAACGTCACATTTACCTCATAAAAAACATATTCAGTGACATAAACTCATTAGTCAGCTAGAAAAGTGTACTCTAGAAAGCAACATTCTGATAAATATAGCTATGCACTGTTACATATTCATTATAATTTTTAATGTTCTTCAATATTTAATGCATGTTTGAATAAATCAGTTATGACAGCCGTGATTTAAATGTTTATATTTCAAGAATTTTTTTTTTTTTTTTTAATTTTTAAAAAATTAGTTGAGAGATTTTTTCCTCTAGAAAATTTGCCATGTACTGTAACTGAAATACTACATCCAAAATAATCGATATTGAATCAAATCTAAAGCATGTGAATAGTAGGCCTAATCGAATCGAATCGAAAGCATATGAATAGTAATCGAATCGAATCGTGAAAATTGTGTCAATACCCAGCCCTAATATCCATATAGACAGTATAAGTCAGTATATACATGCTTCAACAGGAAATGGAGCGTGTTGTCCTGGCGACTCTGCGATGGGATGTGGCAGCAGTGACCCCTCAGGACTTTATCCCACACTTCCTGCGCACTCTCGGGGAACTCAAGGATGGTGACGTGCATACAGGAGACTTTCTCACAACACTGCGGCGCCACAGTGATACACTTGTTGCCATGTGTGTGTGTGACTCTCGTTTTCTGGGAACACCTCCGTCACTGGTTGCTGCGGCTGCACTGAACTCTGCCCTTCGGGGTTTAAGGGCCAAGAGTGCGGGAGAGCTGAGTGTCATGACCTCTGCCCTGGCCACACTCTGTCAGACTGATGTGGTAAGCAAAGATTTATCTGCACTTCTTGTGTTTGTATGTGGCTGTTGTTAACTGTCTAGCTAAATCTGGAACTATTCGCGCTTCTGCCAACAGGCGGTGCTGCAGTGCTGCACTGAGCTGATAGAAGGAGCTCTCAGGGAGAGACTGAGGAATGGAGCACAGGAAGAGAAAGATGGTGATATTGAAGATGAAAGAGCCAGCACTCCCACAGACCTAAGAGAAATAGACTTCTAATACAGGGTTAATTTATGAGTCATATTTATTGCGTCTCACTTTTATTTATCAGTAAAACTGATTTAAACACAATGTGACGTACATTTATGTTTTGTCTTTTGTAACTTCTGAAGTGATCTAATTTATAATGATTTTGTATTTATTTGTTTGAGGGATTATGATTTACTTGTGCCATATTTATTACTTCTATTGCCATAACTGTAATTGTGACCTTTTATGTATTATAGGTGTTTCCTTTTCACTTTATGTATTACATTTCTACATTTTATAGTTGTTTTATTATCATATTATTTATTGTGTGCACATTTTTATATTTAATTTATTTTGTTTGTCAGTGTTTCAGCCTGTAATGTAATCAAAGTGTTGGATAAAAATGAATATCTATTTTTCGAAGTAATTGAAATAAAGTGTCTATGTTGTCTATGTATATGTGTCTGTGTCTATAAGAAAGAAAGAAAGAAAGAAAGAAAGGTACAAGACCTTCTAAAAACTAAATTAATTAATCTTGGTCCTTGCTCTTAGAAAGTTTTAGTGGCACATGTAATATTAATACTAGCCTCTGTTGCTCCAAGAACACATTAATATGCAAATTAGATAGAGTTTATAGATACATTGTATTGAATGGGAAAATCTTTCTATCTTTCATAACATAGTTGAGAATCATCTTTATACAAAGTTTGGTTAAAAACAATCATGAAGCCTAAAAATTAATTGGTGATTTAAAAAAAAAAATCCATTGTTGCATACATGTCATGTCATGTCATTTTATTTTTTTAAACAACTTGGAGTCCACTACAGAAGACATATGAATAAAATATAATTTTTCAAAAATGTTATTTTTAATTTGTTTTTTATGCTAAAAATACTAAATATAAAAATACTAAATTCAAAAAACTTTTTTTTTTTGGGTCTCTTTTAATATATATATAAAAATGCATTACATTCATAATTTTAATAACAAACGCTGTTATAATAGCCTACAAACTGGTTACTGCAAATATGTTTGCAGAAAGCGTCGCGTTTGGATTGCGTCATAATTCCTGGCCGCAGTTGTTTTTTTAGGCAGCAGTGCTGAGTAATCCGATGTCATCATAGGTCTCATTCACTGCTGAAACAGGATCTAACCCTGTGGTAAGAGAACTCGCTGTTTATTTGATATAAACTAAAAAGGACCAAACGAGACTACAGACAGTTGTAGATGTCTGTGGCTGTTTTTCATTAGTTTCATCTGTTGTTAAACGTGTTCGGTGTGTTTTCGCAAACTGTCATACTTTGTTTCTTCGACTACTCTTGTTCGTCGTGATCGATGTGTACTTATACATATAATAAACATGTCTGCTTAAAGGGACAGTTCTCGCTCCAAAAATAGGGTGAAAGTGAAGGCTGTCTAATCAATGTAAACGTGTGCATTTTCTAGATATCCGAGGATGACAGGCGGGTTCAAAGGGCTGCTGCTTCTGTCGCTCTGTCTCTTGGTGTGGACAGTGCCAATAGACCGCAAACAAGAGCCACCTCAGGAGGAGAAACCAGAGGAGAATGCGGTAAGACAGGTCTCATGTCAAGAGCATGCCTTGTGCTTTAATCATCTGTTTTAATAATCACATGCACTCTTGTTTTTACTGTATGTGCATGTCTCAGGACACTGGTCTGTACTATGACCGTTACCTCAGAGAGGTGATTGAGGTGTTGGAAACAGACCCTCACTTCAGAGAAAAACTCCAGTCGGCCAACACAGACGACATCAAGGTAAACCACTCGCTCTGTGGAGTACAACAGTAAAAACCCATTCATCTTCTCCATAGAGAATGATAAGTTATAAATATCTTTCAAGATGGACACACCATGAGCTCACAGATTGAGCAAGAGAGGTTATGCGCAATCTAACTGCCGTCTTCTGTAAAACAGATCAGATCGCTTCCGGTTTAGGTCTTTTGTGTGTGCTTCATGAAAAAATTGCTGTTTTATTAAAGAAAACTTAAAAGGAGTGAGCAAAGATGAGCATAACTGATGTCTCCCACACATGAACATTTATATTTAAAACCTTTTTTCATTTTTCTTCCTCACACTAACGTTTAGATATTTATTAGAATGAAACACCTACACCAAAGTCATTTGTAGTTATTGTGTTTCTCTTTTAGTGATTCTGCTTGTTAACAGCAGGTGTTCATCACTAATGCTCAATCATAACTTAATTAATCACTTAATTAAATTTAACTTTAACTTGCTTCAGTGTTACTTTAACATTATATAGAGAGGGGACCATATGTAATCTGAGCAGAGTTGGTTTAACTCTGGGGATTTTGCTGTGTTTAACAATGTGAACTAGGTAGTTTCACTGATTACCTTAAAAGCCCATAGATATGCCGTCAGTTCATCCTAGGGCTGGGCGATATATCGCATGCGATTGTCACGCGCATTTCGTCAGTAAAGCCGGTTCCCTGATTACCGCGAAATCGCCATCACCTGCTTTCAAATGGAGCGGCATTTAATAGACAGAACCGTAGATCACAGACAAGCCACGCAATATTGCATTCATTATCGAAGGCGATTCATCTGCGATAATGAACGCGATATTGCGTCCTATATTGTATTTTATATGTTATAATGTATTGTACTTTTATACAATGACTTTAAAGGGTTAGTTCACCCAAAAATTAAAATTCATTAATTATTCACCTTCATGTCGTTCCAAACCCGTAAGACTTTCGTTCATTTCAGAACACAAATGAAGATCATTTTTGATGAATTCTGAGAGCTTTCTGTGCCTCCATAGACAGCCTAAACAATTGAAATCGACGCTTCAATGAAGAGTTTGCAAAACTAATCCATATTAATTGAGCGCTTTAGTCCAAAATTTTCTGAAGAGACTCGATTGCTTTATATGATGAACAGATTGAATTTAGGCTTATATTCACATGTAAACATTCATCAACTCACACATCAGTTGTGAAAATACCAGTGCCACAGAAAAAGTGTGCAGACACTGTTGCTCTAAATTAACTTTGTGCTAAGAAGTTTTATAATTTCATATATACTTCAAGTCCTAATAGGAAAATGCTGTTTTTTAGAATGGACGCCTCAGTAAGGAGTTGGATTTGGTGGGTCACCATGTGAGGACTCGACTGGATGAGCTGAAGAGGCAAGAGGTCTCACGTCTCAGGATGTTGCTGAAGGCAAAATTGGACAGCACCAATGCACAGAGTGAGTATGTTTATGTATTACTCAAGTGATACTGATGAGCAAGAAAATCTGTTGATTCTGTTAATTCACTTATGTATGTACAAATATTTTATTTGTGATTGCAGGTGTTCAGATGGATCACGCCTCCTTGTTGAAGCAGTTTGAACATTTGGATCCTCATAATCAGAACACATTTGAGGCCAAAGACCTGGAGCTGCTTATTGCAACGGTAATGCCCATTCCTAAATGCCATAATGTGAAATTGCAAAAGAATGTTATGCTACAGTTGCACAGATAACAGACCCATTTGCCTCAAATTAATATTCCACAGCATTGCTTGACATTAACTTTTTTGCTCACCAGACACAGTGACTAGTGGTTTTCCAAAGGTACTAGCCACTCAGCATTTTCACTGGCCACAATTTTGACATCGATACCATGGAGAAAATCTGCCATATACAGTACAGTCCAAAAGTTTGGAACCACTAAGATTTTTAATGTTTTTAAAAGAAGTTTCGTCTGCTCACCAAGGCTACATTTATTTAATTAAAAATACAGTAAAAAACAGTAATATTGTGAAATATTATTACAATTTAAAATAACTGTTTTCTATTTGAATATATTTGACAAAGTAATTTATTCCTGTGATCAAAGCTGAATTTTCAGCATCATTACTCCAGTCTTCAGTGTCACATGATCCTTCAGAAATCATTCTAATATGCTGATCTGCTGCTCAAGAAACATTTAATGTGTACAATTGTACAAAATATTTGTGTACAATATTTTTTTTCAGGATTATTTGATGAATAGAAAGTTCAAAAGAACAGTGTTTATCTGAAATCTAATCTTTTGTAACATTATAAATGTCTTTACTGCCACTTTTGATTGATTTAATGCATCCTTGCTGAATAAAAGTATTCATTTCTTTAATTTCTTTTCAAAAAAATAAAAATAAAAATTCTTACTGACCCCAAACTTTTGAACGGTAGTGTATAATGCTACAGAAGCTTTGTATTTCAGATAAATGCTGTTCTTTTGAACTTTCTATTCATCAAGGAATCCTGAAAAAAAAAAAGTACACAACTGTTTTCAACATTGAAAATAATCATAAATGTTTCTTGAGCAGCAAATCAGCATATTAGAATGATTTCTGAAGGATCATGTGACACTGAAGACTGGAGTAACGATGCTGAAAATTCAGCTTTGCCATCACAGGAACAAATTACTTTGTCAAATATATTTAAATAGTACACAGTTAATTTAAATTGTAATAATATTTCACAATATTACTGTTTTTTACTGTATTTTTAATTAAATAAATGTAGCCTTGGTGAGCAGACGAAACTTCTTTTAAAAACATTAAAAATCTTAGTGGTTCCAAACTTTTGGACTGTACTGTAGATATTTTTAATATTCTCTCATAATTTGGCAGCAGGTTTATTAGGCTGCTGTCACTTTAAGACCTGACACACAGATCCATTATTCTGTTACACATGCGATTTCTTTCTCAACTGTTTACGTTCACTCAAAACATAACTATTTTGTGTGTATTTGGCCGTTTAAGCACAATAAGCAGCAAAAAAGAACTAGATTTCGTACAGAGGGGCGGCTTCATGTGCGTGAACACAAAATATGTGGGAATGAGTAAAATTATATGCAATACACGCAATCCCACGCTGAAATTCAAGCCCTGTAACACCAACAATATTCATCCAGGAGAAAATAAAATGAGTGAGTGAGGGAGGGAGGGGAGGCGGGTTTATGTGTCAACTCCCTGTCAGAGAGATGAGTGAGTGAGAAAGCATGGCTGGTATCATGTATCCATTCTGTGGAAAATGAGTTTTGCAAGTGTTTCAGATATTTCACTATCAATATGTATCAATTTTTGATAACACTACATTGCACTTAGTTTATTATTTCTGATGCCTTTTTAAAAGATTACAACTGAAAAATGTATATATTATATATAAAATTCAACACGCCAAAGTGACTTGTAGGAGTGACTGCGTTACACGCCACTGCTGAAATCCACCCCCAAAACTGTAAAATAATATACCTAACAATAAAATAAAATTAGAATGGAATAATACATAATAATACACATAAATACTTAATTTAAAAACAAATAATAAATTTAAAAAAAAAACTAATAAAAATCTACAAAGGAGGGGGAGCTCACCTTAACTGTCACATTTGTTTTGTGCTGATTTGTCAGGCCACTAAGGATCTTGAGAATTACGATGCAGAGCGCCATGAGGAGTTTAAGCGCTACGAGATGCTGAAAGAACATGAGAGAAGGGAGTACCTGAAGAGTTTGGACCAGGAGAAGAGGGAGAAGGAGGAGAAGCGAATCGAGGAGCTCAAAGAAAAGCACCGGAAACATCCTAAAGTTAACGCTCCGGTGAGAGGGATGACGAATGGGAGATGTATGGATAGATGGACTGAGATTAATTGGATTTGTTTCCGCTTACTTCACATTCGCTGTTAGTAAAACTTTCTTCTATCACTTCCTCATTCATTCAGGGTAGCGTGGATCAGTTACGTGAGGTCTGGGAAGAGACAGATGGGCTGGATCCACAGGAGTTCAATCCCAAGACTTTCTTTAAGCTCCACGGTGAGTCTTTTTTTCTTCAGCTACACCATAAGCAGACGTTTTGCATGCAAAATTCATTTAATTGCATTTTCTCACCTAGATACAAATGGCGACGGTGTGTTGGATGAGCAAGAGCTGGAGGCCCTCTTCACAAAAGAGGTAATGTTTTACGTTTGAGTTTGGTGAATCATGACAATCTGTTATTGACAGTGATGGAAGCCTCTTTTATGCTGTAATCGGACAGCAATTAAGGCTCTAGTGGCTGAGCAAAACATCCTCAACATGGGAATCCGCGATAACATCTTTGATAAAGCCATAAAAGCTGTTCTAAACAAGCAAATATCAATAATTGAAAAGGTGCAAGTAGTTATTATGTTTTCAATGTGTTCAAATTTTTTTTTCTTTTTTGCTGTCTTAGCTGGAGAAAGTGTACGATCCTAAGAATGAAGAGGATGACATGATGGAGATGGAGGAGGAAAGGCTGAGGATGCGAGAACATGTCATGCAAAATGTAAAATATTCACTTTCTTTCTCGCTCACTCTTATTGAGTTTGTTTACACGTACAACAGAAAACTGAAAGCTACCAAATTCAGGCCTTAACGCTGTTTTGAAATTTCAAAATTTTCTTTGATTTTGTTGTTTAAAGGTCCCGTTCTTCGTGATCCCATGTTTCAAACTTTAGTTAGTGTGTAATGTTGTTGTTAGAGTATAAATAAAATCTGTAAAATTTTAAAGCTCAAAGTTCAATGCCAAGCGAGATAATTTAATTAAAAGAAGTCGCCTACATCGAACGGCCAGTTTGGACTACATCCCTCTACTTCCTTCTTTAATGACGTCACTAAAACAGTTTTTTGACTAACCTCCGCCCACAGGAATACACAAGAGTTGCGTTTGTAGAGTGTGTTTGTCGCCATGTCGTCGAAACGCTGTTATTTTCATCCCGCAGTCCAATCACCGGGTCTGATTCCGGCTCAAATTGATAGGGTAAAATTAAAGACATGTTTACAATAACACTCCCCCTTATGGTAAGAGGCGTGACTTTTCCGGGCAAAGTGCGCTAAGCTGCTGTTGAATCACAACACAGGATCCGCTGGCACAATCAGAACTCGTTACGTATTTCTGAAGGAGGGACTTCATAGAACAAGGAAGTCATCAGCCCGTTTTTATGACAGTGGAAACAGCGCTATACAGATAAGTAAATTATGTGAAAAATACTGTGTTTTTTTACACGCGAAACATGAACACATGTTATATTGCACACTATAAACACAATCAAAGCTTCAAAAAACCACGAAAAACGGGACCTTTAAAATCTAAACAGCTAAGTAAACATTAAATAAGACAGAGCGAAATTGATGATCTGCAAAAATGTGTACCTGCTGATTGTTTAAACCATTTATAACATTTATCTGATAAAAGAAACACTGTTCAGAATTGCCTTGAACGTTGACAGTTTATTAAGCATAACTGGTATAGTGTGTATGTAAATGCACCCATTCTCTGTCTTTGCCTTTATCTGTTGTTCTCAGACTCTCCTTCAGCTTTTTAACACTTTCACAATGTGTGGAGCAGCAGTGACTCCATCTGTTCTGTTCCTTCAGGGTGCATGAGATGAAGAAATAGTCGTTCTTTTATCTGGATTAACATATTCACTGCCCCAATGTCTTATTTTTTTAATGAGTTTCTTCAGTTTGCTTTGAAATACCTTATTGTAACTGCTGAAATAAGCTCCCCCCCCCTCTCTCACTGCTTCCTCGCACTGCAGGTAGATATCAATCATGATAGGCTGGTCAGCCTGGAAGAGTTCCTCAAATCTACAGAGAAGAAAGAGTTTAAAGAACAAAAGGAATGGGAGGTTAGAGCTAGATTTAGATGTATGTCTTGATTTATTATACTGTTTTTACATGGAAGTGTTTTGTTCTAACTCATTACCTTTCTACACTCTTTATAACTCCATTTAAGACACTGGATGATACAAAGCCAGTGTACACAGAAGAGGAGCTGCAGCGCTTTGAGGCAGAACTTCGGGATAAGGAGGTGGAGCTGGGTAGAAGGGCAGAGAAATTACGACAAGAGCAGGAACTTCTCAAAGAGAGAAGCAAAGCTCTAGAAGTGCAGAAACGAGAATATCAGCAGGTAGAAGACACTTCTATTGCAATAATAATAATTTCTAGCTATTATTATAACTGTTCTTTGGTAAAGAATATTTATGATTTAAAAAATGTATCCAAAGAATAATGTAACAAACATTTAGAGCTAGAAATTTTACATTTTATATATATTTTAAGTTCATATTCTTATATTGATATATTTTTTTTCTGTGCATGTAAAAAAATAAAAATAAAATCAGTGTAAGCCCCCAAAAAAAAAAATTGTTGAGCCCTGCCATACCATACTAAAAGAAATTATTTTAATACATTTACAACATCAGTACTGCATATTATTGTATCTTTTGGAACATTTGATGTATGCCAGAGAGCTGAGAGCTTGTTTTACTTCTAATCAGGCAGTAATGGAGATGTCACAAAAACAAAAGGAGCAACAGGCAGTGAATAGACAGCCTCCCTCAGGTCCTAATGGAGAGCTCCAGTTTCAACAGGAGATCCAGAAACTAGCAAATGAAGACAGTCAAGGTGAGAAGAATGAAACGAATACTCCATGATTTAGCCTTTGGTTAACCTTAATATCATTAAAAAAAAAAAATGATTCTATTAACCCTTTCAGGGTAAATGTTTTAGCACAGTAAACATTGCCTGTTTTGTTTTTTAGTGGTAAAAGTCCCAGTCGATCAGAATGGAGATGTTCAGAGTAACCTGCCAGCTGAGCCACCACAGAATCTGCCTCAGCACACTTCCTAACACACACACACACACACACACACACACACACACACACACACACACACACACACACACACACACACACACACACACACACTTTACCTGATTTGAACTTATCTAGAAATTGCCTTTTAATTGTACATTGCACATACACATACAAACCTACTGACCTATCCTAATCTGAAACTCCGCATAACATAACCAGGCCAAATTACTTATGGTGTTTTCTTCTTCATCCTCAACCAAATATGCTCAAATCCCCAATACACTGGCATCAATATAGATCACTCGCATGTTCCCTTCTGAAGAATGGCATATTAATAGTGGATGTGTGGTTTAGTTTGGTGGTAGTCAGGGTTTTCCCCTTAAATATTGTTACCTCTGCCCTGGTTTCAAAGTTTATAGCCTTGTTTACTTGTTGGTATCTTTCTAGACTCAGTGGAATAATGTGGTTCTTTTCTGTGGTTCAGATTATGTCAGTAAAACAAAGCTTTCTGATATGAGGTTTCTTACAGATTGAGACGAGCACAGACCTGTAATCCAAACATATTAAGATACAGCAATGTGCAATGAATCTGCATTTTTATTAATGTAATATAAAATCAAAATTATTTTATGACAGTGTTTTTATTTCTTTCATTTAATAAAGGATATTTAAAAAAAATATGCTACTGCTGTCAGATTTTAAATACTGCAACCTACTTACTGTCATTTACTCACACTCATGTCATTGCAAACGTGTATAACTTTCATTCTTTTGTGGAACACACACACACACACACACACACACACACACACACACACAGATATTTTGTATAAATTTAATGGTTAAACAAACTTTTCTATACAGTGATAGTCAAAACAACATTGGGCCATTATTGACTTTAGACAAAAAACATTTTTCAAAAGAAAGAAATCCATACAAGTTTGGAACGACATGAGGTTGACTAAATAATGACAGAATTGTCTGTCTTTTTTCTTTCTTTTTTTTTTTTTAGTGAACTATCCTTGTAATGCAACATACAGTTGTAAGAAAAAGTATGTGAACCACTTGCAGAATCTGTGAAAATGTGAAAAATTGTAACAAAATAATAGAGATCAAACAAAATGCATGTTATGTTTTGTTTAGTACTGTCCTGAGTAAGATATTTTACATAAAAGATGTTTACATATAGTCCACGAGAAAAAAAAAAGCTGAATGTATTAAAATAACCTGCTTCAAAAGTTTGGGAATCGTTGGTTCTTAATACTGTGTGTGGTTACCTGATGATCCACGACTGTTTGTTTGTTTTGTTTTGTGATGGTGGTTCATGAGTCTCTTGTTTGTCCTGAGCAGTTAAACTGAGCTCTGTTCTTCAGAAAAATCCTCCAGCTCCTGCAAATTCTTCAGTTTTTAAGCATTTTTTGCATATTTGAACCCTTTCCAGCAGTGGCTGAATGATTTTGAGATCTGTGTTTTCACACTGAGGACAATTGAAGGACTCAAACACAACTATTAAAAAAGGTTCAAACACTCACTGATGCTCCAGAAGGAAACACGATGCATTAAGAGCCGAGGGGTGAAAACTTTTGAACAGGATGAGGATGTCACAATTTTTCTTATTTTTTGAAATATCATTGTTTTTCATTTAGTACTGCTCTTAGGAAGCAACAGAAGATACTTGCATGTTTCCCAGCAGAAAAATTAAGTACAATTTACCTTGATATTTGAATTCAAAAGTTTTCACCCCCCGGCTCTTAATGCATCATGTTTCCTTCTGGAGCATCAGTGAATGTTTGAACCTTTTTTAATAGTTGAGTTTGAGTCCCTCAGTTGTCCTCAGTGTGAAAAGATGAATCTCAAAATCATTGTCACTGCTGGTTCAATGGTTCAAATATGCAAAAAATGCTTAAAAACTGAAGAATTTGCAGCACCTGAAGGATTTTTCTGAAGAACAGAGCTCAGTTTTACTGCTCAGAACAAACAAGAGACTCATGAACCACCATCACAAAACATAAAAACAGTTGTAGATCATCCAGGTAACCACACACAGTATTAAGAACCAATGGTTCACATACTTTTGAATATTTTATGTAAAATATCTTACTCAGGACAGTACTAAACAAAAACTAACATGCATTTTGTTTGATCTCTCTTATTTTGTTAAAATTTTTCACAGATTCTGCAAGTGGTTCACATACTTTTTCTTACAACTGTACACTGTGAGTTTGTAGTGTTGCGCTTTCCTTTATATCATGTTTAGATCACATGATGATATGTCACATTGGTTTTAAAGCAAATATCCAAATGATTAGGTTGACAAATGACACAAAATGTTAAATCCAAACTGTGATCTGCAACAAATACCATCAAAATCATCCATATGATGAGTCGACCCATATGTTTCTGAACTAATATGTAATTCTTTGGCTCCAAATGTCTGTTTCAGCTGTTCTGCATTTCATTGTCAGTTTGCACATCTCTTGTTGTGACATCGGCATTGTTCTGAAGTATTCACTGATCTGCATTGAATGTCATTTGCTCGCACTTGTTGCCACATGGTACATACTTGCTGTAAATTCCATTCCAATTCTGTCAGACACTCTCTAACCCCAGTGACCTCGTTGCTCCGCCTCTTCTGCTGCAGCTGTCACCTTTCAGTTACACTCACTAGTGATGCTACCATAGATATGTAAATAATGTCCTTCTACTCAAACATCACTACTGCTCTCTGAAGTGCTGTCCACATATTTAAACTGTTCTCACAGAGATTGTTTACTTGAGGGTTTTTGCACCAAGAGATTTTTTTAAAGGGATAGTACATTTTATCTTTTTTTCTTTTTTTTCCAGACCTGTATGACTTTCATTCTGTGAACCATAAAAGAAGATATGGTAACACTTTACTTTTTGAGCTAACAATGAAAAAAAAAAAAAAAAAAAAAACTTCTAAAGCTTTTATTATTCTTAGCTGATGTTAGTAGTTAAAATTAATACTTATAATCAAAATCTGTCAATATTTAATAGAATTGAGCTAAAATTAACTAACAATGAACAATTGTAATTGTATTAACATTAACAAAAGATTAATAATGATAAATGCTATAACAAATGCATTGCTCATTCTTAACTTCAGTAAATGCATTAACTAACTTAATGATCTGCAGGAGCTTTTAAGTTATACAGGTTTGGAATGAGTAAATGATGTTGAATAAATGATATCTCTAAGTCAACATGAAATTGTGTTAGGAACATATTTTACTTTCATGTACGTTTCCATGGAAATAACATGCACTAATGAATCTAGTGCGATCAGAGTTGTTATTGTTAACTAAACATATTAAAGTATTACAAATATTTTTTTTTTAATTGAAACAAAGCTGCAAAAAAAAAAAAAAAATCATACTAAAATTACTAAAACTGAAATAACACTAAAGCAATAAACTTAATAAAAGTGACAAAAGTACATACATTACTTAAACTATAATTAAAATGAAAACTGAACATATAAAAATAAAAGGTAATTCAAAATATTAATACTATAATAAATAATAGCACTGAGGGAAGTTAATCAAAAACAAGACAAGGAATGTGCATTAAGAAAATAAACTGAGTCAATTACAACTATTTTTTTCTTTTCGCAAGGACAGGGAACTCTCTTATAACCAACAAACAGAGGAAGGAATTATTTGTTGAATGCTGTAGCCTGTAAAAGACAAGAAGACAAGAGGAATGAAATAAAGAGCCAAGAAAGATGACTCAGAGACTGTGGGAAGAGTCTGATGAAACGAATACTTGCTTTGGATAGTGTGAAAAAGGGCTTCTGTTCGAGTCATTTGCATCACTGAGTGGGCTGACTGCTGCTGAATCATCCACTTTTCATTATGCCCCATTTTTTATAATATCAACCCTTATGAAGTCAGTAGGTATTTTACAGTGTCTCTGGAGCATTGACTGTCTGGTTTCCACATTTTCTTGCATTTGCTTATGTTAGGGGCACATCACAGTGATTCTTCATACCCGTGATTTCTCAGCTTTTTTTCTACTTTCAATCTCTGTCTCTGCATAAACTGGTAAAATCTTTTGTGACAGGTTTCTTAAAGGATTAGTCCACCAAAAAAAATGAAAATTCTCTCATTATTTACTCACCCTTAGATCTTTTTTTCATTCCCATACTATGAAAGTGAATGGAGCCTGGCGTTTTGTGAAGAACAAAGTCAGTCATACAGGTTTATAACAAAAACAGAGTGAGTAAATGATGACAGAATTCTTATTTTGAGGTGAACTATCCCTTTAAAATCCTAAATTCTTGTGCTTTAGTTTGAGTAGAAACAGATCTGAGGCAGATGAATGTGGTCCATCTGTATAAAGCGGCCAGTAGAATCGCACAATAGCTGATTTCTTATTGGACAACCAGGTATCTGATACTCTCTCTTTCACATTTCCTGTCTCTACCCTTGGTCTTTCTCTCTCGCTGCCTTTTCCCAGCCTGTGAGGTTTGAGTGATGATAAGAGACAACTAAGCATTTAACACGGAGCACTATTGTTCAACACTACAGCACCTCTTATGTTTGTATCTGGGCCATATTGCAATAGCCTTGATGGACAGAAGAGGGAGCTACGAGCTCATAAAACTTCCCACTGCACTTGTAGAGACGTGTGCCAAACATACATTGTCATCTCCTATATCATGATATCCACACATGAGCCATTTCTGCTGCTTCTGCACCATAATGTGCAGTATTTATTACTCTCTGTGCTGTACGGTCAGACAGCGGTGAAAATGCAGACAATGGATTGCAGTCTGAGCATAAACATTGGCCCTGATGTACTTTCTGATAATGCTCAGGTGTTTTTTGGGTCATCACTTTGCTATTGTGTGACAGAAGCAAACCATCCTGCACTTCAGGCCACCAGCACACACACACACACACACACACACACACACACACACACACACACACACACACACACACACACACACAGACAGAGAGAATGTAGAGAAAATGTAAGAAATTAAATGTTCTGAGTTCACAGGGACAGACAACCATCTCCCACTGCAATTGTGATCTCTAGAGTCATTTGCAGGACATGGAGGCAAGAGTATATTATGGTAAAAATACAAAATTTGAATAAATTGCTTAGATGTTTAAAAAAAAAAGAAGCCCATTGATTGTATGAATCTGCTGTTTTTTTGTCCATTTGATGGTAATCAATGGTAACCATAACTGTTGGTTAGGTTACAAACTTTCTTCAAAATATCCTCTTTTGTGTTCTGCAGAAGAAAAGAAAGTTACACAAGTTCGGAACAACATGAAGGTGAGTAAATGATTACAAAACATCCATTTTTGAGTGAACTATCCCTTTAAACAAAAGTAAACAAAACCCTTGATTATAGGTGTAATGGTAATATCCCTTATACCCAAGGTTTTGTTGTGACCAGCTGCTCATCGTGAACTTTTCCCGAACCCCGTGAGGACTAGGGTTGGTTATATCCCAGTGTTCCTCAACAGCGTCCTCTCCTTATCTCCTTCCTTAAGTGCTCACTGGCCTGGAAGGCTCTGATGCTGCAGCTCCAAAAGACACTCTGACATGGCAACACCATGTTGCCTCTGTTGCCATGGTGACTGGCTGTGCATGGGTAGAGATGCTAGTACTACAAGATATGCAAGTTACAGATACATTGTAATGCTTTAGAGTGGTGTGTTATGTTAAAGTCTCACAAGCATTTTGGCACCTTGGTATATTTTGGGGGTGTTATGTAAAAATGTCATATGATTTGGGGTTCTCAAAGTGAGAAGTGGAAATTTTCTGCTTAGAAAATAGCATGTAAGGTCGTTTTTATTTCGCTAATGCTAAGCTGACACCCCCACACTGTTTTTGTGCAGCACTTGCTCCAGCTGAAAGTTGTACCACAGCACAGCTGTGTCTTTAAATCTTCTCCTTGTGCACAACGATGACATCATCCTCTAAAAACACATTACGTCATCCCTTTCGGGACTCTTCTCATAGCTCCACCCTGTTCTCCCCTCGTTTTATTGGCATTTACCAATGCAGAAGCCCTCCTCGCCGTCTGTTTTATTGGTGGAGAAGTCACCGGTGTCTGTTTTTTACTGGCTTGTTGCATTCATGTCTGCGCTCTCCACCACTGAAACGGGATTCTCGGCGCAAGACATGTCGCGGGTAATTTAAATGCGCGTTCACACCATGTCGTAACTATTCTGACTTGTAAAACGCATTCACGTGATCATAGAACTCGTAATTACGACTTTAGACTAGCAATTCTCTGAGAGATACGACTTGTACCATGTGACCACTGCAGTTTTATTTCGGAGTTAATAGTGCAAGAGAAACGTATAAATCCTAATTCGAGGACGAGAACAGCTCCAAGTACAGCGGCACGTGTTGTCATCTCTTATTTACGGTAATTAGGCTACGACATGGCGTGAACCCAGCTTGATTTTCCTCAAGCGCTCCTCATAGCTTCTTATTGTGATAATTTCATGGCTGGATATAAAATATAGGGTATGTGATAGGCTATATACATCACAGTTATTATTATTATTGCATTTCTATATAGTTCTATGGGAAAGGTTTTCGACATCTTACGAAATATGGGGTGCTTTTCCAAATTTAGTCAAAGTAAGGTTAGGGGTGTTGCAAACACTATTTAAATTATAAATGTTTCAAATGTTACAACGTTTCAGTCAACATAAGGGTGTATTACAGGTTTATTTAAATTAAATTATTGTACGCTAAATATGAACAGACGTTGAGTTTGTTTGAGGAGGAAACCATAGCAACAGTAACTAAGAAGCTCGTGCGCTTTCCTTTCGACATCGGACGGAGAAATAACAAAACTTCATTATAGATTTAAAAATCTCAAATTTAATCACAAAACAAAAACGCGTTTTTTGCGTAAATGTCTGTAAGGAAGTTAACGGTTAGAGAATTGAGCTATTAAGCGACAAGATCCCATTTCGGTTGGCTTTCTTTAAAACGTCTACCCTGGATGAGAGTCTTTGATTTGTAGTACACTAGTTTTATCCATGCTTAAGTATTCAAATAGAAAACAATTCAATAGAGAAATTATTTTTCATGTAAAAAAAATAGTACTTCATCATAATATCACGGAGAGTGAATCGTGTTATTTAGGACATACACGTGGACTGACGGATTTCGAAAATGAATATTAGCCTATGCAAAATATTATTTTACTCAAAAACACAATTATCATAAAATAATAGTTTTAAACCCAATAAAAGCCGCACTTGAGTGACGATGCATTGAAAAGCAGGCTGAAAATGAGGTGATAACTGCTAGCAAGTGCGGCGGATGGTTTGAGAGGCGCAATACCGAAAGTGACCGGTAGAGGGAGTGGATGTGGCGACACACACAGAGAGTGGACCGACTGCTCAACTTCTCAGTGGTACCCAGAGCTAACCATTAGGACCTTTTGCCCATGAATTCTCATGTATTTCTCCTAAAATAACACGTTTATCTTCTTTGGTGAGGTGGTGGGCCGTGTCTCTTACAGACATGATATCACACAGCCAGTGACAGTAGCCCTAGCAACAGCTCGTGTTTGTGATCACTGTGGTGGTAAAGCAGGCGCGAATGTTTCTTTAAGAGCCAGCACCTTTACATCGAGAGAGGGAGGGGGAGAGGAAGAGAGAGAGAGAGGGAGAGAGAGAGACTGGGGTTGTCTGTGGTTAGGTGTAACGTTTGCTCGCTCGGTGCCGTCGTTACATGTGTGAGGAAGAGGGAAGGGGGGAGGCTGATAACTGGGCAAATTCGGCACCCAAAAGCGCTGCGCTCCGATGGGGTCGACGGGGATGAAATGATGATGATGATGATGATGATGTCTAGCGTTTACTCTCGACGATGACAACGGTGAGCGGTGCATATTTCAGCATCGCATGTATTTTCTTATATATGCATGTTTGTGTGTGTGATATCGCCCAGCTGTGGAGATGAGGAGGGGGATGGAGGACTTGGGAGGAGGGGGCGAGGCGAAAGGATGGGAGGAAGAGAATAAAATAGCAACATTTGAGGAAATGTCACGATGCGTTATTCATTAGACTAGTTAAAATGTAATAATTTCATTTCGACGGCATGTCCAGTCGCGGTTCTGCAGAAGAGAGACGGCACATATATATCATGGTGGAGCGAACGGCAGAGGAAGACGTCAACACATACATCCATCCAAGCCTTTTACACTGTAAAACTCAGCGTCGTTTGGGCGAACTGCAAACGGAGCGGTGCTTATTTTTATTTTTTTAAATCATTTTCTTCATGTTAGTACGGAATAAACAAGATCAGCAGCATCCAATCACGCACTGGTTCCCTTTAAACGACACCAGTTTCCTTCCTGCGTTTCGACAACGTCCATGGACACACAAAAAGCGCTGCCCGGCTACATGATCGTTACACACCATGAATTTCATTTCCGTATATCATGCGCAACCATTAGCCTCGTGACTAATAGGCTCTACAAATCCTATTTAGAGAAACACATATACCAAAGGGGGCGAACGGAAAATAAAAGCGGTGTGATGTGGTATTAGGAAACAGCTGCTGTCTAAATTGAACGGGAATCTGAAATAGGTGTGTGTCTGTGGAAGAGAGAGAGAGAGGGAGGGAGGCAGAGAGACGGACGGACCGACAGACAGACAGACAGACAAAACAAATGGAATTGGGTGTTGATTTGAATGTTCGGCATGACAGTCGCGGAAACGAGGCTGATACATTGTGTTCATTCGCCTCGACGTCGTTAACATTCAAGACAGGGAGTATTTAGCACGATTTGTGGCCTGTGCGAGGAATCACTGCTCTATTGATTCTTCCAAATTCCTCTGTGTCGACATTCACTGGAACAGGACGCTCTTTCATGCCATTCCCAGATTTCTGTGATGGGGAAACCCGATGGTTACAATGTTATTTTTAGTTTGATGCTCCCCAATGTGTCTGCCACCATCCATTGCTGACTCCTGTGTCGAAGAACCGAGTGATTTCAGTCCATGCATTTACATGCACAAGAATATTGTAACAGAATTTGGTCATATTGTGATAAGGCATGTGCAATTGCCATTTAACCAGTATAAGCCAGAGTATTTTGGTTTCTAGAAATCTGAATTATTAGACGGCATGTGCCTGTATTAATACGATTTTTGGGTTATATTCAGAATATCCACCGTAACCGAACATTACTTTTTATGTGTATATGTCCAAGCAAAGGTAATTTGTGGAGATATTAGATATAAACAGCTACAAACTGCTAAGAAATGGGAGATTATCATCTTTTTTTGAAATTAAAAGAAACATCAAGGCCTGTGTTTGTAAGAATCTCATGACCTACATGTTGCAATTCTTGGCTTGTGCGTTATTGTCAGGGATATAAATTATATTTCACGAGTTTATTAAATTACTAAAATGCATGTTGGACTATAAATGGCACAAGCAAACAGACAAATGTGCATATCTTGTTGTATCTTATAATAATAAGTAATATGTCAATTTTTAATGATTTTTAAATTTAAATGACAGCTGATAAGTAATCCAACAGCACAGATGCTGCCCTGTCCTGATGTTACCCGACAGCTTCTATCACAACATTTAATGCATTAAATATCTGCAGTGAATGCATGTTTTATCAGTAATTGCAAAAGTTAGATATCATAAAAGTTTTCTATCACCTCTTGCTGTCTGAAGCCTTTTTGGTTTTTGTTTATTGTGTTATTTCCCCCTATTTATGGTCTTTTCTTTCCCTGTTTTGTTTTTGGTATCCCCCGAGTTGATCAATAAAAGCACCATTGTAAAATACCTAAAGTCGTTTGGGACACTTACTGCTTTGAAATGAAACATCAACCCATCTGGTTTACCAAGAGATTGGGAATTCACTGGATTTGATCTATAACGCTTGATTTCTTCATGACTTGCCCAGCTTTGACCATTTGTGCTAATGTCACTCTCCTTTATTTCCCTCTCCAGCTCTCCTTTACTTGAAGTTCGAACCCATTGGGTAGAAGACTCTCCTCCATGCCCACCCTTCCTTTTACCCAATCCAGTCCCTGCGACCCAGCGACTTTCCCCTCCTGTTTCCTCCTGCCACTTTTGTTCCACCTGAGACCACACCCTGCTGCTCAACCCAAACGCACCCAAGCCAAGGATTTTGAACAGCACATACTAAGAGCCAATCAGGAGCCTTGAAGCCATTCAGGAAATAGCAACACAACTCATGAATCTACCTGAGTACTGAGGAAAATAAAGGAGAAGGCCGTGGATAATAAACTCACAAAGAAGACCACTCAGATAAACTGGCAGTAGTGGCCCACCCTTGAAGAAGAGCACAGCAATTAAGAGATTGCACCAAGAAAGCTTGAATAGAGGGTGAAAACAAACAGACACTAACTGAGGAACAAGATATAGAGGAAAAGAAAGAGAACAACTGCACGGCGCATTATATATCTGCAATATTCCACACACGTTACTGACTGTTACGGCACACGTTCTTACCACAGTCCACACGTTACTCCGTCCTAGACATCCGCATATGAATGACAAGTTGTTTATCTGTTTGCCGTAGGCTCTCAGGCACGCAAACACTGTCAAATTTGCGGTTCCACACTGTGATTCTCGCAAATTCCTCTTTGCAAAAGTGCAAGGCCAACACATACACACACTCACCTTTAACCTCCCTCACGCTATCAGATAACAAACTCTCACACCTTTTCACGGCTTCAAGATGATGTGTGAGGTGATGCCCACCATCTCGGAGGACGGGCGGGGTGGTGGCGGAGGAGGCCCGTCCTCTCCTGCTGGAGGTGGTGGGGGTATGGGAGGCGGTGCAGGGGGCATGGGTGGTGGCTATGGGGGCAGAGAGGCCCGCGGTGGAGATGAGGGTGGGAGCACTGGAAATCTGGAGTCTCTGATGGTGAACATGCTGACGGAGAGAGAACGGCTGCTAGAGAGTCTCAGAGAGACCCAGGAGAGTCTCGGCACGGCACAGCTACGTCTGCGAGAGCTGGGTCACGAGAAGGACTCGCTACAGAGACAACTCTCCATCGCACTGCCACAGGTACGATTAGGGGATCCTGTGTGTGTGTTTAAAACCTTATTTTAAAATGATATTCGTAATATGAATATGTTGTGCACCATGTCATGTTAAGATTTTATAAATTATCATCTTGGCTTTGGAGTAACATGTCTTAAAGGAATATCTAGGGTTCAGTGCAAGGTATAAGCTGAATTGACAGCATTTGTTGGACAGGCATAATGTTGATTACCACAAAAAAATAATGATAATAATAATTTTCTTAAAAAATAAAGCAAAAACCTGGGTTACAGGCACTCAGTGTAAGTGAATGAGGCCAAATGGTTGACATTAAAAAACTCACTGTTTCAAAAAACAAACACACAACATGTAACAATGTGTGTTAACATGATTTTAGTGTAAAAAAATTCTACTAACCTTCTGTGCGTAAAGTTATATCCAGTTTTACAGTGTTGTTGCCATAACAGTGCACCAGCATAAACCCTAAAATGACCAAAAAATGGTGATTTAAACAGATTTACAGTACTTCTCAAATAATACACAAGTTTTAACAGAAGAATTGATGAACGTGCTTTTACAAAATGATAGCCTCACGTTTCTGCTTCCGATCCTCCAAAATTGGCCCCATTGTCATCCATTGTAAGTTTCTCACCATAGCAACGATTTTTTTTTTTTTTAGATTAGGGTCAAAAAGGTTTTTTTTTTTTTTGTGATCAACTTTATATCACAAATGCTGTCAATTCAGCTTAAAGGGGTAATTCACCATTGACAAGACAGGCCTTTAATAGAACTTGGCTGTCTATGCAGTAGAAACATGAAAAAAAAAAATGAAATCAGTGTGCTGCATGACTAGAGAAAACCAAAGAAAAGGGCTGTGACTTTCCCTTTTTCACCAAAAACTTAAAGCACCCATAATGCTCTTTTGATTTTGGCACCGCCCTCTTTTGACTGTCTGTGGACGGGAATGCAAAATGCAGAAGTTCAACCTTGTGTTTGACCAAAAGCCTCAGCATCCAGCGAACTTTTGTAGACAAAAAAATGGGGATACCATGGGTGCAGGGAACATGGATTAAGAGTACACAGTGTTCATTTGCATATACTACCAACATTGTAACAATACAATGCTGGTTAAATATTGGCCAAATTTTCATTTAACTTGTATTGAACTTGGAATATTCCTTTAAGAAGGTCTTGTACTGAATAATAGTTTAGAAAAACAGGTTGTTGAGATGAACCATGTCTTCAGGAAGGATGAGCTGCCAGTGAAGTATGAAGTATAAGTAATGTTACATATAGACAGATGTAAAGAATCTAGATGGTCAGAACTAAGCTTGTTTGGTTTGTATTATTTCCTTTTATTTCCAGTTTGTATTTATACCTGTCTGATTTGGCTAAAATTCAAGCTAATCTTTATCTTGCACTTGTGGGCTGTTCTTGTCCTTTTTGCATCAGGTCTTGAGCTGTTTTCTCTCCTCTGATCTAATTTAAGGTGTTCTACATATCTTTTTGAGATTATCTGCTTATTTACAATTCTGTATCTACAATCCGGTTTTACATGTTGGGCGTAACTTTTTTGTTTGTTGGCCAGTGTAATCTTTTGAACAGTCCTGGTTGTTTCATTGATAGATTTTGTCAAATAATGAGTTTAAACCCTTTAATGACATCATAGCAGTTTAAGGTGATGTAATATGATGGGCATTGCAGTTGTATATAGGGTCAGAGAACAGTATTAAAATTAATATATTCACAAAATGCAATTAACAAATGCATAACAAGTAAAAAAGTATAAATGTGTGTTCATGAGTTATATTTATATTATATTTACAAACAGATTGTTGAATCCGCATTTATACATTTGAGTTCACCTTAGATTCGTGTTTAGATGTTTTGAGATTTTTCTCTCTAATTTTCATTAACTAATACATTTCGCAAACTTTTTCAGTAGAAACTTTTTCAGTCCAGCCAATCATAGTACAGCATTGTTCAACTCTGTAACTCATGTAAAAGCATGCCTTTTATGGAAGAGCTGTGTTATGTTTAAATGCAAGAACAAAGCAATACTTTTAGTTTTGTAATTTAAGTCACTGTCATCCTTGCTGTCTGTTTGTCATATTATAGCGCTGAAGAACATACAAAGAACACAATATTTTGCAAGCGGCAAACAATTTTAATTGCAGAAGTGAATCTTTTAAGTAATGTGTGTGTACAGAATAAAGGAGTCACTCCTAATATCCCAAAATCTTTGAACCACAATTTATGAGTTACCTAATGGAGAAAACTAGTTGGTCTTTCTTTGCATACTATGTGAATTTCATAAATTTGTTGCCACTGCCTGAATTTGGTTGCAATGTCATAGTTTTGTTCCTGTGTAACTGTAAAATTTCAGCATAACATCTCGCCCTTTCCATAAAAGAGACAGAACACGATACTACTTGAGTCAGAGAGTTGAACATAGCCATATTGTGATTGACTGCACTGCTAAATATTTTCTCTGGCTGTCATGTTACAGAATATGTAAATTACATTTCCTACCCCATTAGTCTTTTATCAGTTTAAAATTGAACAATGTGTATTACTTATTTTGTTACATTTATGCTAAAAATAAAAAATAATGCTAATGGAGTAAGAAAGAGAAGGTAATTCATCATCTGTATATGCCATGAAAACAAGTTTTGTTTCTCATAAATGAATTGTGGTTTAAGATTTTTCAGATGTTTTAAAATGTATATAAGACAAATTTACTGATGAACAAAAAAGATTTTTGGGTAACACTTTATTTTCCCAGTGTCATTGTTACACGTTACATGTAGTTACTGTAGTAGTAACTATAAATTATGCATAATTACATGCAGTTACATACATACATATACATATTTGTGTACCAATTATTGATCAGTATACATGGCACTGGAAACATTTTGGAGCCAGCCGCCACCGTCATGTGGCTTGAAATAACAGGTATCAGAGAGACCCATTTTCTGGGACAATGACTGGATATTTAAGGGGCATAAATACCACAGAGAAGAGTGGAATCAATATCCCACTCACACACACAAACACACACACACACACACACACACACACACACACACACACACACACACACACACACACACACACACACAAACATATGCAAACACTCTCTGAAATAAGCAGACACATATTCAGAGCAGTGATACATTAAGCAGAGTTCAGTCGGTGCATCCCATCAGCATTGGGCATATGAGAGAAAAACGAATCGAGAAAGAGACAAAAGCTGAAAAAGAGGATGTAAATCCATTGTTGAGGTCCTTTGTGTCAGTAGAACCGTTGTAGGAGTTTGAATGAGAGAGAGAAATAAGGCAGGACATTATCACGCAATTGTGTTTGGCATACTTGTGCCAAACATAATTCTAGTCCAATCTCAGCAAGGTACATTTCCAGAATGCCAAAGTCCTATGGGCCCACTGAGTTACCATCTGTGTACCACTATACAACTCCTAAGCTTAGCCCCCCACTCCTCCTTCTTTTCCTTTCCTCTCCTAATTCTTGCTCCAGCTTCTTTCCCCTATTTTTGCATGTTGGCAGAAAGTGAGGCAGTTAGATAGACGGGATGGAGACGGGATGACCCACCAAACACATTCATCATGAAGGAAAGGGAACATGATTGGCCGTTTTGAGCTCAGAAGGTACATGCGTCATGACTGGTCGGAAATTGTGCTTTGGTTGGTAAACGCCTTTTGATTGCGGTTTGGTTTGCATTGCAGAGTGAGTGTAATTGCTTAGTAAGATTTGGCTCAGATTTACTTTGTTTATGTCCAAAGAGTCGCTGACTTGATTGAACAGGATTTGATTCACTTTTAGGTCTCGTTATTGGTGGTTCTTTACTTACGAACGTTTTTCATGTCATTTCGCATGCATATTTCAACATCATTTAATAAAAATTCCAACATCTGCTGTGCATTTAAGTAAATGAATACACAAAGCACATACTTCCATGTGCACGTGGCGATTCTATCTACGTAAGACAGGGGAGGTGTTGGTGAAGGCACCCGGTCACATATAGGCAGCTAGAAAAAGATAGTGTGGCTTTATGCTCGCAGTGGTAGCCATGTGAGGCCATATGTCATCTTACACAACATGGTGCTATGAAGACCTTACACCCGAGAGTTGCTCATTGGAGTGTTCAGAATGTGGACTTTGTCATCTGTTCACACAAGAGCAAAAAAGTAACAAACTCTGATTCAGTCTAACATGCACACAAACAAGAGTTGGCTGTACGATACCAGCATTTTGGCATTTATAAAAACCAGCCTCTGTTACAAATCAACAGCCTCAGACAACCAATGAAATGACACCGGGCTGTCAATAAATGAAATCGTTCAATGTCAATAATTTGTGGTTAATCTCATGTTTTTTAGATCAGTGCTTCAACACATTCAGTTTTTGGTTGATTTGTTTGCAGAATATGTGCACATAGATAAATAGCAGGTAAAGAGATCAATATATGCAAAACTGCTCGCAGTGAGGATATAACAAAAACACATAACTGCAACAATACACATGGAAAGTGCAAACGAGCACTGATCTCAATGTAAATGTGCAATAATTTCAAAATCTTTTCTACACTTTTGTAACAAAGATTTCTTGCTGCTGTCATCTTAGGGTTTTCCCATTAATGCAGAAATACTTTGTAATTGTTAACTTTTGAAGATCATTTATTTCTCTACACAAAGAGTTTAAATGGCTACTTCCTATTTGGATTGGTTTATACAAATTAATTGAAGTCATAGATGAGAAACTATTCAATTAAATTGTTTAAGTATTTAATAAACTATTAAAGGTGCCCTAGAACGCTTTTTCACAAGATGTAATATAAGTCTAAGGTGTCCCCTGAATTTGTCTGTGAAGTTTCAGCTCAAAATACCCCAAAGATTTTTTTTTTATTCATTTTTTTAACTGCCTATTTTGGGGCATAATTAAATATGCGCTGATTCAGCCTGCTTCCCCTTTAAATGCTCGCGCTCTCTGCCCTCTCTAAAGCTAACGTTACACACTGTTGGAGAGATTTATAAAGAATGAAGTTGTGTTTATGAATTATACAGACTGCAAGTGTTTAAAAAATGAAAATAACGACAGTCTTGTCTCCGTGAATACAGTAAGAAACGATGATAACTTTAACCACATTTAACAGTACATTAGCAACATGCTAACGAAACGTTTAGAAAGACAATTTACAAATATCACTAAAAATATCATGATATCATGGATCATGTCAGTTATTATTGCTCCATCTGACATTTTTCGCTGTTGTCCTTGCTTGCTTACCTGCTGCTCCAGACGTTAATTCTGGCTTGTGTAATGCCTTGAACATGAGCTGGTATATGCAAATATTGGGGACGTACATATTATTGATCCCGACTGTTACATAACAGTCGGTGTTATGTTGAGATTCGCCTGTTCTTCGGAGGTCTTTTAAACAAATGAGATTTATATAAGAAGGAGGAAACAATGGTGATTGAGACTCACTGTATGTCATTTCCATGTACTGAACTCTTGTTATTCAACTATCCCAAGGTAAATTCAATTTTAAATTCTATGGCACCTTTAAAAAATGTAATGTAAAGCAGTGGTTCTCAAACTTTTTGACCCCCATATAGGCTAAGATATTTCCTCTAGCATTTCTGCTGTAATTATGACAATGCTGCTTGCTTCCAAACGTTCTTTATCAACAGAAACTGGAAGTTGAATGTATTAAAAATAATTATTTGATTCAAGATTCTGATTCTGTGTATTTTAATAAAAATAATAGTTATTGAGGGTGAAAAGGAAATACGATTTCAGTTTACATTTACATTTACATTTTGATGTTTGTCATCTGGGTCAGGTATCACAATGACCTAAGGGTGATATCATACCACAGTACATTTATTGTACATTTTTCACTTTTGGAGATCTGTTGTGTTCATTTGCTGTTGACACGGCCACTTGCTGTCATTGAATGTTTTTGTTGTAATTGTAATTATTAGGAGTGTAATGATACCCTTGTGTCATGATTCGATACATATCATGATACGATATTATTGCGATACTCCAAGACATGGTAAAAGGTTAACAAAAAAATATACTGTTGATTAAATGCTAAATTTGGTATTACATTGGGGGTGGAAATGAATAGGCTTGGTGCTGGTAACCCAATGCACAGGACAATGGTGACACCAGAATAAAAATATTCATGATTCTGAAGCTGAAAATACAGAAAAATACGAATGCTTGTGCTGTGTCATTGACTAGATATATTTAAATTATATAGGCCACTTTTTACTGGTAACACAAGACATTTGGCATTATCAGGACCCACAAATATTCCCACATTGCATTATTGTACATTATATTCAACACTATATAAAGCAGTTTAATGTAGTAATAACACTAAAATGATTTTTAATAGCCTCTAACCTGTTAAAATTTGTCAAATTCAGTGTTGTTTAATCTTCAAAACAACCGTACTTCTTGTATCAGCTTGGTAACCTGTAAACATGACTGAAAATACATGACTGAAATCGAATACTTCTCTTCTATATAGTATGCAAAAAACAGCATGGCAAAAGAGTTAGTACATACTAATACATAGTATTTGAAAAAGTACCCGGATGACCTACTACCGCCGAGATTCTGAAGTGCGCTTTCACTGGACAAAAACTTTACCATGAGGCCATGGAGGGGGTTTTATGAATGTGAAATTTCTTTCATACTTACCCACATTAATACTATATAGAACATACTTTTTTTAACGGTTGTGAAGTAAATTCAAATACAAATGTAGTACCTACTCGGACAGTATGCGACTTACACCTGGTGAAGTCAGCCAATCAGATCGAGAAAGTGCAGTTTCAGTTGTGTGTGCACTGTGCAGTAATGCCTCAGATGGTCAGTGAGTCTGTGGGCGGTCCGTGGGCAGGCTGTCTGAAGCCCAGACACATTGGACACATGTATATGGTGTATGTGTTCATCGTGTGTGTGGTTTGAAAGATCTGTAAATATATTTCAGGCTGACCACAGCACTGGATACACACACTTTGGTTCATTTGTGTTGATTGTAAAGATCAGAACAGAGCTCATTTTCTGTTGTTGTTGTTGTTGTTGTGCGTGTTTGTGTGTGAGCAGGAGTTTGCAGTGTTGACCAAAGAGCTGAATGTATGTCGGGAGCAGCTGCTGGAGAGAGAAGAGGAGATTGCTGAGCTCAAGGCGGAGAGGAACAATACACGGGTCAGTAACCCCATAACCATAATCTGTGTGTGTGAAACAGACATCATATCCTCTTATATTGCCTGCCTGTGCTTGTGGTTTTGTGTTTAGGGTGTTTGTTTTTGATGAAATGTTTTGGCTGGGGTGCAATATCTTACTCTTGCCATATATCAGAGGCAAGGAAGGCAGTGCCTCTTTAAAAATGGAAAATAATTCACTGTAGAATAAAAAAAAAAAAAAAAAAAAATGCAAATATTACAAAATATGCCAATAAAAAGTGTAAATCATATGTGTATAATCAAAATGTTGGATAAGTGACACTGTCACATGAGCGGTTAAAGTTACGAGGGAAGCAACGTCTCTCTCTTGCCTCCCCTGAGCCCATTGAGTTTTAATGGTTCTTATGGTTGTTATTTTGGAATAAATGTAAAAAAGATGTAAAACCTGAAGAGAAATATACTTTGATTTAAAGGGATAGTTCACCCAAAAATGAAAATTTGATGTTTATCTGCTTACCCCCAGAGCATCCAAGATGTAGGTGACATTGTTTCTTCAGTAGAACACAAATTATGATTTTTAACTCCAACCATTGCGGTCTGTCAGTCGTATAATGCTTGTCAATGGGAACTCCATCTATAAGAGTCAAAAAAACACGACAGACAAATCCAAATTAAACCCTGCGGCTCGTGACGACGCATTGATGTCCTAAGACACGAAACGATCGTTTTGCGCGAGAAAACAAACAGTATTTATATCATTTTTTACCTCTAAAACAGTGGTTCTCAAACCTGTCCTGGGGACCCCTTACCGCTGCACATTTTGTATGTCTCCCTCATCTAACACCCAATTCAACTCTTGCAGTTTCTACTAATTAGTTGATGAGTTGAATCAGGTGTGTTAGATGAGGGAAACATGCAAAATGTGCTGTGGTGAGGGGTCCCCAGGACAGGTTTGAGAACCACTGCTCTAAAACACCACTTTGTCCAACTTCCCTCCACATCCGGTTAGTGAGGTCTGAACGCGCTCTGACGATGGAAGTGATGTCTAGCACTCATTGAAGTATAAGCACGAGACATCACTGCCGTCGTCAGAGCGCATTTTCTGACCTCACTAAGCGAATGCTGAACGGAGTTGGACATAGTGGTGTTTTAGAGGTAAAAAATGATATAAATACTGTTTGGTTTCTTGCACAAACCGATCGTTTCGTGTCTTAGGACATCAATGTGTCGTCACGAGCCGCAGGGTTTAATCTGGATTTGTCTGTCGTGTTTTTTTGACTCTTATTGTTCGAGTTCACATTGACACGCATTATACTGCTGACAGACGTCAACGGTTGGAGTTAAAAATCATAATTTGTGTTCTACTGAAGAAACAAAGTCACCTACATCTCAGATGCCCTGTGGGTAAGCAGATAAACATCAAATTTTCATTTTTGGGTGAACTATCCCTTCAATAGTTACAACAATAATTTCACTGTTAATGTAATAGAATTGCTTTGTTTGTTGTTGTTCTAAATTACCTTTATATTACTGTTTTGACACAAGGTCTACTTGTCAAGTGAATGTTTTGTCCTTGGCAGTAATGTGGAAAATATTCAGTAGCTTTTATTAAGCAAGGATGAATTAAATTGATCAAAAGTGACAGAAAAGGCCTTTATAATGTTAAAAATATATCTATTTCAAATAAATAATGTTCTTTTAAACTTTATTTTTTACTGTATTTCTAATCAAATAAATGCCACCTTGGTGAGCATTAAAGACTTTCTTCAAAAACATAAAAAAATCTTACAGACCACAAAATTTTGAATGGTAGTGTATGTGACTCTCCTAAATTGATCCTATCCTAGGAAATGTTCACTAGAGTAAAAATGAGTGATAACTAGTCCCAGTCTCCCCAGTTCACTTTCTCGGTTTCTTCCCCATGCCGTCTAGCTCCTGCTGGAACATCTGGAGTGTTTGGTGTCTCGTCACGAGCGTTCTCTGAGGATGACTGTGGTGAAGAGGCAGGCTCAGTCTCCTGCTGGAGTCTCCAGCGAGGTGGAGGTGCTCAAGGCCCTCAAGTCCCTGTTCGAACACCATAAAGCCCTCGATGAAAAGGTCAGCAGCCCTTCCCTACTCTGTCCTGTCCTACACCATGTCGGCATGACGATAAATCCAAATATCTGAATTTTTGTGACCACAGCTGTTGTTTAGTTTCTGTTTTCCCTGTGTTGTGCTAGTTAGTCCTGCTTATAATGAAAACACATTGGTCTAAAGCTCCAAATATGACCAAAAGCACCATAAAACTATCACAAAAGGAACCCTCATGACAAATTTAAAGTCTTCTAAAGCCATACAAAAAGCTTTATGTGAGGGGAAATAACAAAATCTAAGCCATTATTTCTCTGGTGCAGAGGTAGTTTCATTTATTTGGTAGAATTTTTCCTTTAAGACCCAGAAACCATAACCTATTAATTCTGTGTTAAGGCACAGCTATCACTGAAGCAGGTGAACCTGCTCAGATTGCACTTTACAAACTCATTAAGAAGTTTTTAAGGCCGATGTCAATGTGTAAACAGCCAGACGTCTATAGAATAAATGTGTCTGTTCAAGGAGGGGATGTATTTTTGGACAGGTTCTCCCTGTTGATTCATTGTCTATTGTTCTTCTCTCCCTCAGGTGCGTGAGAGATTGCGTGTGGCTTTAGAGAGAGTCGCCGTTCTAGAGGAAGAGCTGGAATCATCTACAAATGAGGTGAACATCATACTATCGTGATATATGTTTGTACCCCCTTTTCTCTCTGTACGTGGCACGCTGGTCCTGCATGCTTAGATTTGTTCGTTATGCTCAGGTACTGTCTTTACGGGATCAGATTAAAAGGAGAGAGCGGGGTTTGGACAATGGAAAGGAGGTGAGTCACAACTGTTTGAATCTTGTATTGAATCTTTTCATTGTTCTTTTCCTCATGTTCCTCTGTTTTTCACGCAGCGGCTCCCGAACGGCCCCTCCTCCATCTTGGATGATGGTGAGATCGACAGACAGAGAGAGGGAGAGATAGAGCGACAGAGAGCAGAGCTTTCACAGTTAAAAGAAAGACTGGCGCTCATGTGCAGACAGGTGAGTGTTGCACTGCTGCCTGCAGAGGGAGCATTTCAAGGCATCGTAGTAGGCACACTCCCGACAAGACAAATTGATTCAAGCCAAGTTCTAGCCACATTTATCCAACATTGCGTGTATACTTCACAGAGAGTGCAATCCCATAATACTGTGGTGTCCAACCTATCCAAAAACACCGGCCAGGAGGTTTCTAGTAATATGGAAGACTTTAATTGCATACTTCTCTACTATATAGTAGGTGAAAAACAGTATGTGACAAAAGCAGTATGTCCGAATTCGCAGTACTCATAAAACAGTAGCCAAAAAATAACTAGATGACCTACTTCTTCCAGCGAGATTCTGAAGTGTGCATACGATGGACACTTTACTATCCCATGAGGCCATGGGAGAGGATTTGTGAATGGCAGTGAAGCGACGTAACTGATGCTGGTAGGTCACGTGATAAGGGCAACATGGCGAATGTATTATGTCCAGATTACATTCATTTTACACACATTCAAACTATTCATACATTCATGTGAAGTAATTACTTATTTAAAACAAGTACCTACTCAAGAGAGTATGCGATTTCGGACGCAGCCTTTGATTATCTGGTTCAGGTGTTTTTAATTGGGATTGGAGCTAAATTTTGCAGGAAGCAGGATTGGACATCTCTGCCATAATGAATTAATTGAGCTGAGTAATGCTGGGTACACACCACAGGATAATGATTTTGGGCCGATTTGTCCCTTACAACAATCCTAGGTAATGTCCAGATTATCTTGATGGTTCTGCAGATTATTTTATCCGATTTTTCTGTGGTGTGAGGTGTGTTAAGAGTGACTGAATCTGCTCGGAAGAACGTCGGAGCTGCCCTGATCGTGAATCATAAATATTCCACGTTGAATATTTACGATTAGAAATCCCGATGTGTGGAGGGAACCCCGAGGACAAACGTAAACACGCTCTGGAGATTATCACGTGAAATGAAACAATATCCAATCAGAAAACAAGCTAACAGAAGATGCAGCACAAAGTAAAGACCGTTTTCCTGCCGTCTCTACGACTTTACCCAAATCCTTTTCTTTTTTTCCCTGTGAATTTTCTGTCAAAATCATCACAATTTCTTGCCTATTGTCCGCCATGTTTATTCTGAAGTCTCGAGAGATTTTGCGAGATTCCCTGTGTTCACAGTCGAGACTCTGGTTGAAAGTCTGTTTGTGTCTTTGTCACATCACGGCACACCACACTTTATAGGAGCAAAACGGTTAAATCTAGGATTTTTTTGTCCTCATGTTTGTGGTCTCTCACATTTTGAAAATCTTGTAAGATTTTAAGAATCTTTTAGTGTGTACCGAGCATTAAAAATAATTCCAAGATGGCAGACATGGCGAGAGAATTCAATTAAAAATAAAGAATATTTTATTCAGTGCCATTTATTTATTTTACTATAAATTTTATATAAATTATATTTTTGTATATTTTGTTGTTTGAACTAATTACAGTAATAAAAAAAAAAGATATCTTATATACATATTTCATGATAAAAATGTTAATTAAATTAGTATTACATTTGTATGTATATACAATATATATATACACAAAACTAATGGCAACTCTACTGAAATATAAATGACATGAAAACAAAGTGCACTATTTGTGTGATGTGTAGAACAATTTACGAGGTGGTTAGGAAGGCAGTTGGGTTTGGGAACAGAGCTTGTAAGTGTGTGTGTGATGCATATATAATGTTCACAGTCACAGGAAGGAAATACGGGACAGACGGGGTGGGAGAAGACCTACAGTATGACACACTCTGAATACTGACACATTTTGGATGAAAAGGTTCCAGTTAGCCTGGCATTCCTATGGTTGCCATAGAGATACAGGACCAGAGAAGATGCTGAGCGAAAGACGGTGTCACATTCTGCTGCCCTCTGGTGGATGTGTGCAGCATTCCAAGATTTAAAAAAAAACAAAACAAGAAATGGCAGAGGGAGAAACGGCTACTGGAACGCATCCAAGTTTCATTGGCTCGTTTTCGTGTTTGCATGCGTTCATGCGCACATGTTAACGTCTGAGCCTTGTCTCCCATGTGCAGGTTGGAGAGATCGAGGAGCAGCTCACTACCGCCAGGAGGGAATTAGCTAAATCTGAGGAAGCCAATCAGAAGCTTCAGAGGGATGTGAAAGAGGTGGGTCAGAGGTTAAGTTCTCATCGAGAGCGCTTCAAAACAAAATCAAGAGCCCTGTGTCACGCAACCACGGTTTTGCTGTCATCCCGCCTCCCTTCCCATTTAGAAGGGTTTCCTGCCACTATGCAATGATTAATTGTTGGTAAAGTGCTCTAGTTGTTGATGGGTGTGCCTGCCAGCCAAAGTGAGATCAATCAAACTGCCAACAAAATAATCAGCTGTCTATCTGACATTCCTCATGGAAGAAGTCTAATTTTCTGTATAATAGAAGCATGCTGTACTCTCCTGCGGTAACAATGACTTGCCAACTTGGCAACAGCGCTTGTTTCATGTCACCGACTCGCTAGTTATGGAATTTTCCGGAATTGTTGGTTGCTACCGTGCTGGCTTGGCGTCCTATTTAAACTGGATGCCTTTGCCTTGAGCAGGTTTTGTTGCTTATAATCTGCTTCGACTGCCATAAAGTACAGTCTCGATAGTGGAAAATGAAGGGGTTTTTTCACAGTTCCCAAGACAGCCTTTCGTTTTTTTCCCCGATACAATTTTCTTTCATCACTTCTTCCTCCTCCCTCATAATAATTATGTAATATTCTACACAATTTTTTTTGTTTCACTATAAATATTTATAGTCTGCTCAGTTTGAAGTAAATGGTACGGTTCGACTGCTGTCTAGACAGTGCCCAACCATAATAATGTTACTGAATGGTCTGATTGTGATCATTTATGTGTGTTTTTATTTCTGCAATCAGTTAAACATATGTTGTTTTCTTTGACATTTTCCCTCTTTTTCATGTCACATTTTTCCCTCCCCTCAACCACAGGCGCTGTGTCAAAGAGAGGACATGGAGGAAAGAATCACCACTTTAGAGCGCAGGTAAACTAGACCAGATTAGACCAGGGGCATAAACCACTTAGACTAGTCTTAAAAGTTAAGACACTAATGTTTTTCTTGAAGAGTGGTCCTAATTTTTAAAAGTCTGTTATATAAAAAGGTAGACTGGTGTAATTTGAATTAGAAAAATAACATTGATTACCCCTTGGTTAACTGCAAGTTGGTCAAACTAGTTCTTAAGACACAGTCTTAATATAGTGACTAAGTTTATGCAACTGGCCCCAGATCTCACTGCTGAGTTTTTGTGGGAATTAGCCCAGAATGCACTTTCGAATGACACACATAGTGTTTCAGTTTTGATTTATGAAGCGCCCTGCAGATCGTCACCGTGTGTGTTTTTGTCTGTAGGTACCTCAGTGCCCAGAGGGAGGCAACCTCTCTCCATGACATCAAAGACAAGCTGGAGAACGAGCTTGCCAGCAAAGAGTCTTTATACAGACAGGTACAATCATGTACAGACACACATGAAAGGTGTAACTATTGAAGGAACATTTAACAGTGTGTTCATCAACAGGAGTCTCTGGGGGTTGTTCTCAGGAAATGGTGCCATTTGTGCCTGAAGATTTTGTTTTGTTTTTATTTCATGTGAAAAGGCTTCAAGACTTTTCTTTCTTTTCATATTTGAAAGAAATCTTTCAGATTTTACCTTAGGCCAATGGGGGGGTCACACTATTGCAGATTTTTTTCTCTCTTCTAAATTCAGGTTATTAGTCAACAATTAGGCCTTGATTTTTTTTTTCTAACCACAACGTCAAGCTATGATTTTTCCCATAATAATAAAATTATTATACATAGAAAAAAAAGCATAGACACTGAAAGCGTGATATTTTTATTTCAATAACAGCTAAATTAAATATTTTAATATAAAGGTTTATATTAAATATAATTTACACTACAGTTCAAAAGTTTGAGGTCTTACAGTGAAAACTGTAATATTGTTAAATATATTACAGTTTAAAATAACTTATCTATTGTAATATATTTATTGTGCTTAAAAGATTTCTTATTATTTTCAATATTAAAAACAGTTGTGCTGATTAATTTTTTGTGGAAACTTTGGTCATTTATTTTCAGGATTTGTTGATGACTAGAAAGCTCAAAAGAACAGCGTTTATTTGAAATAGTTTTTTATTTAATGTAAAACACTTGTCACTGTCACTTTTGATCAATTAAATGCATTCATGCTGAATAAAAGTATTAGTTTATTCAAAAAGTAACAACTTTGGAAAGGTAGCCTAAATTTTATTTAAAATGTAATGGTTATGAATAAACTGTATCAATGTAAATTGATTGGTTTTCTGATGTAAAAAAAAAAAAAAAAAATATATTGTATTATTATTATTATTATTAATATCACAGATGAATGTTTCTTAAACTTACAACTTATTTTGTACTTTTATAAATCTGTTTTTTAATGTCTTGCATTTCATGAATTATAGAACTATACAAGCTTATACCATTTGCAAGCATTCAAAATCTGACTTCAGATTTATAGTAATGGAATGGACTTTTTTCTTTTTTTTTTTCCTGGTTAAAGTTATTCATTCCATATCTTTATGTTTGTTAAAAGCCTTTCGCTGTCAAATCTTAAAAATTACTTCCACAATGAGCAACACTATATTCATAATAAATAGACATTCTAAATAGATTTAGACATTCTTAGCTATGGAACCACAGATCAGTGTTAATGTACCTAAATTACTGTTTGCATTTAAATCTAAGTGAATTTATGTTGTTGATTTAAAGGTTTGTGGGTTATTTAGAATTAAAAATTAGACGTGTTGGTTTTACGTAACATATGTCTTTGCCTTTCTTATGAATCTAAATGATCGATAAAGTAATAATGATTAAACCTTTCATCTGCTTACATTTGTTTACCTGATAAATTTTGGTTCATAATTTTATTTCTTTATTATTTTCATTTAGTTCTTTGGCTTCATTTGTGACCTTGTGAGATTTTAAGAGAAAGTCCACAGTATTTTTTACAAAACACTTTTTTCGTCCCCTGAAGAGACCATGCTCCTTAGGTGTTCTTTATTGTCTTGGTCTCATTGTTCTGTCACTTCTCATCCCTCAGAGCGAAGAGAAAAACAGGCAGCTCCAAGAGCGTCTGGACGATGCTAAGCAGAAGCTGCAGCAAACCCTCCAGAGGGCTGAGACGCTGCCCGAGATCGAGGCTCAGCTAGCCCAGAGGGTGGCGGCACTCAACAAGGTGTGTGCTGTCAGGTTCAGATCTGTTTGTCTCTTTGTGGTCCTCTGCTATTAATACATTTCTAATTGGAGAACAGGTTGAAACTATGTTCAGATGTATTTTACCCCTGCTCTGTTGTTTAGGCGGAGGAGCGTCACGGCAACTTTGAGGAGCGATTGCGACAGTTGGAGGCACAACTGGAAGAGAAGAATCAGGAGCTACAGAGGGTGACTTGTCCTCTCTTTTTATGTTTGTTCAGCATGTCAGGCTCAGATAAAGTGAGGCATTTTTACTATGGATGATCTTTTGCAGTAGCATAAAAAAGTTAAAAAATGAATATGCATGCTAAAAATATCAAGTTGACATATGCGCAGAATTTATACTTTCACAAACATTACATCAACATTAGGAGTTTCTAAGGGTGTGTTCACACTTGGCAGGTTTGGGGTTTGGTTCGATTTAAAATGATCTCTGGTTTGATTGCTCTGTTAGTGTGGTTCATTTTAATCAATGTGAAAGCTGCCATCTAAACCCTGATGCAACCCAAACAAGCAAGACCCACTGCTTCCTAATGAACTCTGGTGTGGTTCGACTGAAACATGACTGCAACATGGACCAAAGACACCTAAACAAACCAAAAACTGGAAGTGATGTCACAATATGTGTCCCCAAAAAGGACAGAATGCTCAAGCAGGTTTTTCTTGTCATTGTCACAATGTTGCCCGTTACAGTTTGGTACAGGTGCCAGAACTTCAACTGAGGTATTCCTGGCACAGTTTTGACTCCTTCACATATTTTATAAACTCTTTGTGAGTTCTCAACTGGTAAAAATACCGTCATGTGTATGTATGTACATGTATTGTTTTACACACAGCATTGTTTTGGATGTGTGGTAAGTTCTGTCACAAAATCTACACCATAAAAGCTGTGTTATGTTTTGTATCTTTAGGTTTGGCCTTAAAAATGACAGTGTGAATGCTAAGTGAACCAGGACTAAATGTATCATTTTCTTTTTTGGTCCATATCAAAATAATCAAAGAGAATCAAAGTACAAGTGTGAACACACCCTAAATGAGCTAACATCTACAACGTGTGTTTCTTTAGATATAAAATACATGAACAACATTAAAAAAAACAATTTGCATCTTCAAAAATTTACAAATATTTAAATAGATGTTCATTTTAAATACATTTAAAAAATAATAATACTAAAAAAACATTTAGACTCATCTGGAGTAGAGTCAAACCAAATTGAAACCAAAGTAGACTGTGTGAGTATTGCACATGTAAAAAAACCTTTTAAGCATTTCACATCTTCATATTTAAAAAAACAAGTGGTTTATGTAGTCTGTTTATATTTAATGCCAACTTCTAGCTTTTAAGGTACTGATCTGACAAGTTTCTTGTAGCACTTCACTTCTTTTTCCATCATTAAAGCAGAACCCCGTCTGGTGGGATGTGCGACTTTAACAAGAACCAGTGGAATAGGGATCAAAATAGTGTTATTCTTAGATCTCTGCCTGAAATCACATGGCGTCATCTCTCATCACCTTCATGTCACATACCTTTTATTCACTGTTAGTTAAGTATATACTCAGTATTCATCATCCTTCTCCTTTCTCTCTTTTTTTCACACTCCTATCAGGCGAGGCAGAGGGAGCGGATGAACGACGAACACAACAAGCGTCTCTCTGACACGGTGGACAAGCTTCTGTCTGAGTCCAATGAGAGACTTCAGCTGCACCTGAAAGAGAGAATGGCTGCTCTGGAGGAGAAGGTACGATCCTCCACAATTTCAGATTTGATTTCTTTGACATTGCTGCATACACATCCAGAAAACAGAAAAATAGCCTTGACATGTCACCACATCTTTGATGTTTACCTCAAAATCCAGATGTTGCCTCAATTTTATTTGAGTCTAATAGGAGTTCCAGGCTTCCTCTGTGTCCGCCCTCTTTATTTCAGCAAGAAAGCAGGTGTTCAATGCATTTCTCATTAGAGAATCAGTGATGAATGGCCAAAATGTAATTTGTGCTTAATGTCAGAAACAGAAGAGCACAAAAGACATGACTAGACTATGGTGTAGGAATTTGCAAAACTACATATTTTCAAAATCTAGTCGTGGGATGCCTGAACAAATACTGTAGTTAACTAATCTGTCTGGAGAAAGTATAATTAGGCTGTTTCTGGTTCGTCTGACCTTAGACGGATGTGTTTGTAAGGGGGCATTTACAAAAGGCGTGTTCTGGCATTCAAAAACAGATTGAAGATGGTATGTCTCAAGATGCATTTTTAAAAGTTAGGAAAATTATTTTTATATAACCATACTGCCTTAAAAACACAAGATGCCCAGGTTTTCCAGAATATTTTCATGATTTTCAGGTCTGGAAATGTCATGGAAATTAATAAAATCTTAAAAGGTCAATGAAAATCATGAATTAAAGCCATAGTTTTTCTATAATTTTCTTCTCGTTGTGATCGGTTTTAAAATATTTATATTTGTTTGTTTTTTATGTGAGCGATCTCTTATTTTTAAAAATCCTTTTCCAGGTATCACAAAAGACTAGAATTATCATGGAGATTGTCGTAATTACTGTAATTACTAGATGACAACCCGGACATTCTGCCCAGAGCTGTTCACGCCCTTGGACTTGGAATGATGCATTTCTATAGCTATTACAATTCAAGAAGTAAATGTTGTTATGCAGTGCATTATAGTTTATTAGATAGATATAAATCTCTGTGCTAACTACATTAAATGGTATTTTTGTTTATTTTCAGATTGAGACATGCTCAATAGTCAATTATGCAAATTATTAAATAGAAATATTATGCGATAACTTCTTAACTACAATTTACTGCCGAAGCCGCTACATTTTTCAGAGTCACAGTCAGAGCTCTTCAAAAATTCAGAGTTTTCATGTGTAATTACAAGTTCCATGAGGATGTAAATGCTTTGTGATTACGGTAATGCTGATGTGACATGAACACACCTTAACTGTGCCACTGTCATAGGTTTGATTCCCAAACATACAAAGTACTTTGGGTAAAAATGTCTGACATTTGATTGAATGTAAATGTAATGTATTGTTTTACAGAACGCTCTCTCTGAGGAGCTTGCTAACATGAAGAAGATCCAAGATGATCTCTTAGCAAACAAGGTACATCCCTCTATAAACTATAAAAAAGTTGCTGCTAAAAAAAGGTTCTGTTCTTTTGACCTGTGTCCAGATGGCTACATTATCTGATACTAATGTCTTATTCCTCCTAGGATCAACTGATTGCAGAGCTGGAGAGGCTTCAGCTAGAGCTGGACCAGCTGAGAGGAAGACCTGGTTCCTCTTACTCACGGTAAGACACAAAACATTTCTGCTGTCCTCTATTAAAAGATCATTTATGACACTTCATGAAGCCTGACAGATTTATTAATCAATATTTATTCTAAAGTTGACATGAAACGTTATTTACAATCCATTTTACTTCAACATGTGACACACATTCAAAAGTTTGGGGCGTCTTTTTCTTTTTTCTTTTTTTTTTGAAAAAAATTATTGAGTTAGGAGATAAAAAAGTGACAGTAATGAGAAATGCTTCAAATAGAGCACCTCAGGGATGACGCATTTTTGTAGGCAAAACCCGGAAGCGAGTTAGCATTTTAGGACTTCCGGTTCCAACGCCGTAAAGTCTATGGGTTTTTTTAATGGGTTTTTGCTAAATCGCCTGAAATAAGGTCTGTGGTTAACAAAGCCTCTAAATACTTTCACGTTTTGATCTATGACATAAAACACACCAGTTAAAACCCGCTTGTGATTTTTTAAACCTTTATTGTGTCTTAAAATCGGCGGTTGCTAACAAGTTGCTAAAAGGAACTACTTCCTTTGTCGGGGACTTTAGACGTCATCATTAAAAACGGGACATTTGGACAGCATTTCTCATGAAAAAGTGGAAAAGTATTCATAACAGCACAGATCATAATCAGCGAGCATGTTTATAAATAAAGATGTTTTTTAAATACAGTTTGAGGAAGTTTGGTGGTGGCGACGTTGATCCGCGACGATGGTGTGCTGTAGTCCATTTATAGCCTACTGTTTGCCTTTTATATCTGACCACTTTATTTAGGCTTCAAAATGTATAAATGTTGTGTTAACTTGTAATCTTGATAGACAAAACGTGTAAGTGTCATAACTCTTTGTTAAACACTGAGCTTTTTTTCTGCGATTTTCCAAAAGTCTATGGGAAAAATGCATAGGCTTTCAATCGAGGGAAACCGTGCACCGCTAACTTCCGGGTTGGCCTACAAAAACACGTCATCCCTGAGGTACTCTATAAATGCTGTTCTTTTGAACATTCTATTAATACAAGAATCCTGAAAAAATGTATCACGGTTTTCACAAAAGTATTACGCAGTAAGTTTTCAACATTGATAATAATAAGAAATGTTTGTTGAGCAGCAAATCAGCATATTAGAATGATTTCTGAAGGATCATGTGACACTGAAGACAGGAGTAATGATGCTGAAAATTCAGCTTTGATATCACAGAAATCTTACACACTCCAAACTTTTGAACGATGGTGTATTTCTGAGTAAAACTGGGTATTTAATGAGGAAAATGTGATGATTTTATCCATCAGAAATCATTTTGATTGTGATAAGTGTGTGTTATCCCGTAAATGGGCAGATTTCATGTTGTCTCCACTGTTTTTTTTATTAGGTCTCTGCCAGGAAGTGCTCTAGAGCTGAGGTACTCCCAAGGAGGAGGGTCACTTCCTGCTGGCTCCACCACCCACCTAGATCATTATGGAAACACAGGCACAGGAGGCGTGGTCAGGCGGGCTCATCGTGGACGTTGGGGCGGTGCAAGGGAGGATGCTAGCAAAGTGAGAACATTTTTGTATGAACTTGCTAATAGATTAACAAAATGGCTTAATATGAAATTAAATGTGTTGTTTCTTACCTTTCTCTTCTGCAGTATGGTGATTGGGACAGTGGAGCTTTGCTGGGCACTGGGTTCGAGGGTGGCGTGGAGGACAGGTGTTCTGATGATGAAGAGGATCGTGAGACGATCTTCGGCTCAGAGCTGCTCTCACCAAGTGGCCAGACAGATGTGCAGACTCTCGCTATCATGTTGCAGGAGCAGCTGGAGGCCATCAACAAAGAGATTAAGTGAGTTTGCTCGAGACAGAGGGACCTTGAGACCGCTTTGAAAAATCAAACTTTCATTTAAGTTGAAGAGATGGGGAGTGCTCTTAAAGGGAGGTTAATGGGTCTTTGAAAAGTCTTTAATTTAGCTTCATGAAACCTGCAGAAGCCCTTGTCTTAACCTCCTGTCATATTTTCATCAGGCTGATTCAGGAAGAGAAGGAAAGCACAGAGCTTCGTGCTGAAGAAATTGAGAGTAGAGTCAGCAGTGTGGCTCTGGATGGCCCTCCCATGCCCCCGACCTCTCTGGGACGGGACAGCACAGGACGTGGCTTCATCCCCCCGTCCCTCACATCCTCCACCCTGGCATCGCCCTCTCCACCCAGCTCTGGGCACTCCACTCCCCGTCTACCCCACTCCCCAGCACGCGAAACAGACAAACAGGTAGGAGCATGTGTTTTTTTTGTGGCTGTGTATTGTTATCACACATTGAGTAAACATGTGCAAACAGCTGACTCTATGCCTTTCTACCCATCAGAACAACAAAGATGATGACAGGTCCCTAGCCCTTTTGGACTCCACCCCTCCTCCCACCCCTCGTGCACTGCGACTGGACAGGATGACACACACTCACCCTGGTGCAATGTTAGATGACAGTCGTGAGTTCCGAAGGTGCGTTAATCGCCCCGGCCCAAAATCCATCCATGCATAGGACTGATATTCTGAGACTGCATTGTGCAAAACATCTTTGCCATCATACTTCAGTCTTAATGTTTTTGTATAAGTGACCTTTCTCCATTTCTCTGTGGACTCCAGCCTCTCAGCTGATGGCAGCAGCTCAAACAGCAGTCAGGACTCCCTCCACAAGGCCAGCAAAAAGAAAAGCATCAAGTCTTCCATCGGCCGGCTCTTTGGGAAGAAGGATAAGGTCCGAATGGGTCAGCCTGGACGTGAGTCAGCATCTCTGGGTGAGTATAACCTAAAAATACAGCAAAATCTACAAAAACAAAAAATGTGCTTGTCAAAAAAAAAGAAAAAAAGAGAAGCACTGCACAAAATCATAGTGATATACTTAAATTATCCAGAAAAAAGGAGAGAGATGGGACATATCAACAGGCTTATGGCCTTTTTTAAGTAACAAATAACTTTTATTTAAGTCACAATTATTGAACATGATTTGCTATATGCTAGTTGTTTGCTTTAACATTAGTGTGAGGGACATTCTCATTCTATAGAGCATTTGATTGGACAAAAACCTGTGTAGTACAACACGAGACATCAATATTTTTGGTCCATTTTCCTGGAATAGAAAAACTGTATGTTGTATATATAAGCACACTAAGCTTGTTGTTTGTAAAAAATGTTTTTTGACAGAAGTAGGGTTGCAAAGGGGCAGAAAGTTTCCGGTAAATTTCCGGAAATTTTCCACGGGAACTTAACCTGGGGGATTTTGGAAATATTCCAATTTGGAAACTTTACAGGATTTTATGGGAATTTACGGGAATTTAAGGAAATTAATTGAAAATTTTGGGAAATTTATACAGATTTATAATATTTATATAAAATGTATCATACAAAAACAAATGTAAACATTTAGTTTGGTCATAACATGAAATAACAGTTATTTATTTTTCGCATTCAATTAATTCTAATTTAGTAAATATGTAAATTAAATATATTTTTATTGCAGCAATTGTTCAGTGTCACATGATCCTTCAGAAATCAGTCTAATTTTGCTGATTTGATGCTTATTTGTTATCATCGTTGTTGGAAACAGCTGTGTTAGCATGTTAGAATGATATCTGAAGGATCATGTGACACGGAAGACTGGAGAAATTATACTGAAAATTCAGCTGTATGCAGGAGGTGTGGCCTCAATAGCCCTGCAGTAAGTAGTGTGCTGTGTGAGGAATGTGCAGGGTAAAAATTAAACTAAAATTGCATTAAATATGGTTGTTTTAATATTGGTTGTTATAGGCTAACCTGCAATTTTGCAAATTCCCTGTTTATTCCCGTTAATTCCAGTATATTCCCGTTAATTCCAGTATATTCCCGTTAATTCCAATATATTCCCGTTAATTCCCATGGAAAGTTTCCAGCTTTGAAAATTCACGGAATTTTGCAACCCTAGACAGAAGTCACCATTGCTCTCCAAGGCTGCAATTATTTAATTAGAAATACAGCAAAAATAATAATATCATGAATTATTATTACATAAATTGTAATTTATTCCTGTGATGGCAATCAGTCTTCAGTGTCACATGATCCTTCAGAAATCAATCTAATACTGATTTCCTGCTCAAGAAACATTTCTTATTATTATCAATGTTGAAAACAGCTGAGCTGCTTCATATTTTCCTATTACTTTTTTCGTGATTCTTTGATGAATGGAAAGTTCAAAGGAACAGCATTTATTTGAAATTGTTGTGTATATCTGCTAAAAGTGAATTTGGCAACCTTTAAGGAGTGCACTACCATATAGCTAGCTTTAAAGCTAACAGATATAAACTAAAATTCCAATGTTGATTTTATGTGATTTTTAAAGGAATGTTCTGATTTCAAAAAAAGCTCTATATACATTACGTCTTATTCTATATTAAAATAAATTAAACTTAACATGAAAATATATGGGACACTGATAATTGCTTCAGAATAAACTGACCTCGAAGTGATTTCTGTGGTAATTGACAACTTAATGTTCCTTTAATGGGCAGTAAAGTGTTTAAAAACAAGTGTTTATTCAGTTCTGTTCTTTTTTTTTTTTCACCCTTAACATCTCTGTGTCTCCTGTAGCCTCGACCCCCTCAGATGACCTGGGCTCTGTGGATCCCCTCGGACTCACTAAGATGGCCGGTCCAGTGGACAAGGACCGTCGCAGCAAGAAGAAGTAATTTTACTCTCACCATGTGTAGCTTCCTTCACACTCTGTATCTCATTCCTTGTACTGAACGAAAGTCTCTCCCTTTCTTTTAGACATGAGCTGTTGGAGGAGGCATGCCGACAGGGGCTACCCTTTGCATCCTGGGATGGACCCACTGTTGTCTCCTGGCTGGAAGTATGGCTCCATATCTGAGCGTTGCAATGGATATAAAGGGGTCTTGCTTAGTTTTATATTCAGGGCTGACGCGTGCCTATAGGCGAAGCACAGTCAGGGCGGCAAGAAAGAGAGAGAGTTCATATTTAATTGATTTATTTATTGGACATTCATTTGGAATTATTGCACTTATATCAACGAGTTATCACCCCATTAGTTATTCTTAATCTAAATTAACTTTCCTTCATTCTACCTAGTAGTGCCACTGCCGCCCTGCCCCCACCCCAATCTTAGAACATGCAACATCCCGACGTACATCCAAAAATATCATCAAAGCAAATAAAACTATTTGGAAATGAATACAAAAGATGACGACTTTTATGGCTGGAGATGACTAATGATTTTAAAGCCTGACATGCGCTTTTGAAAGGTAACGTTAGTCTTAAGAATGTTTGTGTGAGAGAAAGCGGGGGAGAAGTCACGTAGCTCACCTTTGCGTGCGTAATATTTATACATCATAATATTTATAACCACTACGAAGAGCATGCGCAACTGACGGGATTTCGGTTGTACGTGTACCGCTTGCACACCGTCGCTTCACCCCTACTAGAACTACCACTGATTTGCAGCTTTCCGTGTGTCTCACATTAAAAATGAACTAGAGACTTGGGCTTTCTGCATCTCGTATGAAATTGTCTTTGTCGAATTTATACTGTTGCCGACCCAATTTATCAGCGGCCCACCAGGAATTCTTCAGATGGACACTCCAGGCCTGTACATATACTTATTATCTAATATAATACAGAATTTGCATGTGTTGCGTGCTGATTTTTTTACATTGCAGAATGTATGCTTTTAGTGCAGTTTTATCAATAAACAAAATATCTAGTCTTTCACATGCATCTTAAAGATCATGTTTAATTGTGAGTGTGAAGTGGGGGCGGCACAACAGTGTTTTGCCTACAGCGGCAGTTAAGCTTGTGTCGGCCTTGTTTATATTGATATATGATATTATGTTTGATAATATGGCATTATCATCTACTGTCTACTTTCAGTTTGTGTTACTTTGATGTCCTGTTAGTTTTGTACTTTCCTAAAGATCACCCCTCTCTCTCTTTCTCTCTCTCAGCTGTGGGTGGGCATGCCAGCATGGTACGTGGCAGCATGTCGTGCTAACGTGAAGAGCGGAGCCATCATGGCTAACCTGTCAGACACAGAGATCCAGAGAGAGATCGGCATCAGTAACCCTCTGCACCGCCTCAAACTAAGACTGGCCATTCAAGAGATGGTGTCCCTGACCAGCCCCTCTGCCCCGGCCAGCACACGCTCTGTACGCTCAAATACACTCAAATACTCTCATTTGCAGCATCAAACAATTATAATTCTTTTATAAAATTACAGTGGGTTTCAAAAATCTGAGACCACAAATGAAAAAATTAAAGGAATAAGCCAAAAATAAAACAATTCTCTCATCATTTATGTCACCCTCATGCCATCCCCTGATGCATATGACTTTCTTTCTTCAGATAAACAAAAATTAAGATATTTAAGAAAATAATCCATCTCTGTGAATCCTTATAACACCACTGAATGGCTTGTTTGATGCTTAAAAAACAGACAGCAATCGTGACGGTAATCCATATGACCTCAGTGGATGAATAATACAATTTTAAAATTTTCAAAAGATTTTTAGATTTTGAATTCCATATTTTCATTGTGATCTCAGACTCTTTTTCACCCCACTTTAATATAATAATTCTTATAAATAATAATCCTGATAACTTTATGTGTGTTTTGTGTTGTTTTCTTTTCTTCCCACAGTCAACCAGTAACGTGTGGATGACCCATGCTGAGATGGAGTCCCTGACCGCAGCAACCAAACCAGTTAGTAGCCACACTTTTATATATAGTCAGTACTTGTTAATGTTGCTCTGACTAGGTTACTAGTTTGGGAGAAGTAGATGTAACAATGTTGAAGCATTTAATTGCAAGAATACGTTTAAGATAGCAATGGATTTGGACACGAAGGGCCAGATTTACTAACAGCTTGCGCCAGCGCAAACCCTCTTTTGGCAATAAAAACTACTGTCAGGATTTACTGAAGACACGCAATGCAAAATTAGCGCTGAAAAGGCGTGGACTGGGTTGTTTTTGCGGCTGACCTCATTGCATATGCATTTGTAGGAGTTTCCCTTTCAGTCGCAAAATTTATGGGAGGAGAGTATTTAAATGAATCATGCAATGCGATTTACTAGTGTTTGAGCTAGTCAGTTTACTGGTATTTGCGCCATTATTTAACGGACAAAAAAACAAGTCCTAACCCATTTTGTGACATGGCTGCAGTTGTTGCTGCCAGGAGGAGACACCGCAGAGAACAGAGAGCACATGATAGAAGGGAGAAAGTATTTTCTGCTTGTATTCCAGAGGATTATTAGCTCTGCTTATATGCTACCCAATGCTAATTTGCACTGCTCTTGTTAGATTGCATTGGTCATTATGTAAATGATTTGACTGCATCTGTATTCTTTAATTTGCGCGTCAGATCAAGCACAAAATTTGCCACTCCCATCAGCACATTTGCGGAATTGCGTTCTCGCACTAATTTGCTCCGTTTAGTAAATCTGGCCCAAACCTCTTACCCACCATTGATTCATGCAATTCTGACACAGATATTTTCCTATGATACTGTACTGATAATTCGGTTTTTGTTCTGTATTAATTAGACCATCCTGTTTTTTTTCTTCAGTTTTTTTAATTGTACATTTTATCTAGAAAAAAAAACCACCACAAGTGTGGGATTGTAAAGCGCTCTGCCCCCTAGTGGACAGTATGAGAGGCGGCATGCGGAGAGAGTGGAGTGATCGGACATGTGTTGATGTGTCTCTCTCTTTCTCTCTCCCCCTCTGTGTGTCTGGCTAGGCTGTAGCGTTGAACATCCTCAACTTTCCCTCTTTTTTCTGTTTCAGTGTGAACTGCTTCCAACTAATGACCCGGTCACTAACAAACTGTTCCTCCCTTTGTACCTCTCTTCCTGCTTTCCCTCTTCATTCTTCTTTCCTCTTCCTGTCCATCGATGTGTCTTTCCTTCTTCCCCTCTGCTGTGTTCCTTATCTCCTCTTCCTCACCTCTCTCCTATCATGCTATCACCTCCGCACACAAGGAGCTGAAAGAGATTAGCTGGGATCAGGTGAGTAACGTCAATACGTCCATTAAACACTTTAAGAACTGATGGTGCAATCAGATGCTTGAGACTAAATTATCTTAAAGTAAAGCCTAAATGACACACATAGAATCACTGCTGTTTCTTTTTTGATAAATGGAAGGTAGTTCAGAGCTCAACAGTGTAGGATGTTTTTCTGCTGGCCACAAGACAAAAAATATAAATGTCATTTTTTAATATAAATTTAAATTTTGGATTTTCATTTTTTTTCTAAATGTATATTTAATAACAATAACTAATAATAATATAAAAAAATATACAATTTTAAAAACAAAATATTAAATATTAAAAATAAATTTTAAATAATGTTTATGTTTTTATTGAGGTTTTTTAAGTTTTTATTGAATATTTATATTTTATTTTATTTTTTATTTCAGTTACTGAAAACGGTTTTAAATAGTTTTCATTTTAGTTAACAATAAAATTTTTATGCTAGGCAAAAAAATCCATGTGCATGATCCAAAAAAAAAAGAAAAAAAAGGAATAAATGAATAATAATAATAAAAAAAAAAGATTTAGTGCTGATCCAATAAGACAAGTGACAGTTTCATAAACTGGCCTAAACCTTTATTGTTAAGCCCTGAAGTTTGGATTTGTAGGCATAAAATACACCTTGCAATGAATGAACTGAAATACAACTGTGAGATATAACCTGTATTGTTAATGTTTTTTTGTGGTAGATCCTGGCCTATGGAGATATGAATCATGAGTGGGTAGGCAATGATTGGCTGCCCAGTCTGGGTTTGCCCCAGTACAGAAGCTACTTCATGGAGTCACTGGTGGACGCCCGCATGTTGGACCATCTGACCAAGAAAGAGCTGCGTGGGCAGCTGAAAATGGTGGACAGTTTCCACAGGTGTTTTCTCTTTCCCTCTACCCATCTGTTAAATGCTGCCACACACTTCATTATTCCTTCTCTTTATCATTCTTAATCTCATTCCATCTAACGCCAATCAATTATTTTCTTGGTACAGGTGTGTGTCTTAGGGCCTTTCCTAATCTCTAATGTGCCTAGGGTCAGCTCTTGTAACACTTTGTGAGGGTGGAGTGCCCTAATTAATTTAGATAGCCCCGTGACCCTTGTGACCTTTTGACCCCACAGGGTGAGCCTGCATTATGGCATCATGTGCCTGAAGCGCCTCAATTATGACCGCAAGGAGCTGGAGAGGAGGAGAGATGAGAGCCAACACCAGAATAAAGGTTATTTTTTATCTGTTCCTTTATCTTTCTTTCCTACTTGCCTACTTTTGCTAACACAGATGCCAAACATTGACTGCGAGGGCACAATCCCCTTTTAGGGTTTTTTTCCGGGTTGCATATGATGCCGGTCCCCAGCATGGCATGCTGATGTCCGTAACCAGTGCTGGGGAAGCTACTCTGAAACTGTAGTTTGACAAACTACAAGCTACTCATAAATTAAAGTAGTTACACAACAGTCAAGCTACCCTTCTGAAAAAGTAGTTAGCTACACTACAAGTTACTAACAAAAAGTAGCTAGCTACATTGAAACTACTTTTTTTTAATGACATAGCCCATTACAAATAACAAGCAACGTAGCCAATCACAGACACAGCTGTTGATCTCTTAAATGCAATGGCCAATCAGGGGTGTTTAAGCTAGATAGAATCACTGAGTCTGAGTTTGTATGGTCGCGAAGCCTCTCATTAACAAAGTGTAGACACAATGTGCAGTGTAGACAGCTATAACTGAGATGAGTTATGTAACTTTTTTGTGATTATAAAGGAAGCACTCTTTGCACGCTTTATATAATACATTCAGAATTTTAATATAAGTTTTGTTTTTCATGCTATGAGAGGACCGACAACCATTTGCACTCTGCAGTTTCAGAAGTGATATCTACATATAAATGCAGGATTCATGCTCATGCTTCATGCTACCATAACCATAACATGGAACAAAAATATGCAATAATAATAATAAGCAATGTGCAGACTAGAAAAATATTAGAATTTTTGTATCAATATTTTTTTTAATTCTGTTCCAATTATTTGTAAAATTAATGACTTAAAAATTTCTTAAATGTCTTACTGTACCTTGCTATTCTTGTTATGGTGGAGACATTACACATTACATCTGCACTTTACTATAGCATTCTCACTGATTTCAGAAGCACCCTCAGTGATTTAATTCTGGAACCGGAACTGCACCCATGCAAGAACAAAATATATGCAACTTAAATTGGATGCACAGAAAAATGCAGGTTAAACTCAGAGCACATGCAGTGATGAAGCTTTGAGACGTGAATCATGTGCTTCTTACGTGAACATTCTGAAACCCGAGCAACCTATTTTATTAGATCAGCCTTTGCCATGTGATAAGCGCACAAAGCTATATCACGATTTTGTTTTCTGTTCAATTGACAGATGCTTTGCCAATGCAATGACGCACCGCGTTAGTGATCTTATGTTCATTATAAAACTGGCAGGACAGATTAGACTATGGCGGGTCACCACTGTAAAAAAATAGTTTGCATACATTTGATATACTGCAATAAAGCAGAACAATACATTTCAAAAGGCTATTATTCACCTGTATGTGCTTGAAGTCTACGACACAGACAGCGTTTTAATCATTTGTTTATAAATTAAGCGTAACCTTTACTAATCGATTCGTGTGAAGTGTAGACCCACTTCTGTCCTTTACATAATCATCAGACGATCTCTTCTCGATGAACTGTAAAGCCACAAGAAGCGTGATATAACAATAGATGGCAGTAATGCTCGATTTTTGTTCGTGATCTAGTAAGACGCTGTGCTGCTTCAATGCATCGCAGGCTCGTTGTCAGAACGCAAAACGGAATGTAACTTGTAGCCTTTGGTCGCGCTACACAATACTTGCTGGAAAAAGTAGTTAACTACTGGAAAAGCTACACTGTTTCAAAAGTAGCTGAACTACTGACAAGCTACTGAAAAATGTAGTTAAACTAGTAGCGCCGCTACATGTAGTTAACTATTCCACAACACTGTCCGTAACACACTTTGAACACTATTATAGCTTATAACTATTTATTAAATATGAATTTTTGATATATACTACCACTCCAATGTTTGGGTTCTGTAAGATTTTAAAAAAAATAAATGAAAACTTTTATTCTCAAAGGTGCATTTAATTGATCAAAGGTGACAGTAAAGACATTTATAATGTTACAAAAGATTTCTACTTCAAATAAATGCTGTTCTTTTGAACTTTCTATTCATCAAAAGAATCCTGAAAAAAAAAATAGTAGTGTAAATTTTTTATTCTTTCCATTTCACTAACTACACTGTAGTTCATGCAGGAAGACTGTCCTTCAGTCCTAGTTTTAACAGAAAAATCATGCAGGTCAACTAGCTAAGTTTTGCAGTCTGGTTTATGCTGGTTTAGTACTGGCCTAGCTGGTGGATCAATGCCAGCTAGACCAGTACTAAACCAGGATAAATCAGCCTGACAGAGCATGGAAGTTCATGTTGGTCTTAGCTGGACTAGCAGGAATTTCAGGACATTTTCTACAAGGACAAGTTCTGTTTGGGTTTTATCATGTTAATCTTTTGCTTTGCATCATCAATCAAATCATACAGCAGAACAGTCTGATAAACACAATGTACAAAAGGGAAAAAGCAACAGTAGTCACCCGTGGAATGTAGAGTTCATCAAAACATGGGACAGTGAATGAGAATATGGCAGAGAGAGAGGAAGGGTGTTTACACAGAGTGCATTTGTTAATAATAACATACATTACCAGTAATGACGTCTGGAAAGCGTTGAGCGGCCCAACCTTCCATTATGCACAGGATTCAATGGCACAATAGAGATTTCACATTTGAAGAGCAACTGATCAAAGCACAGATCGCATTATTAATCTCACAGTTGTGAGTTGTTTTAAAGGTGCAGTTACCGCCTCATTCAGTACCTTGATTAGAAACAGATGCCTTCGCTGATCTAGAAGTTATTCATCGCGTAGCAACACAGATGCCTTCATGTCATTTGAGACTATATTAAGCATGAGTGAATAACTTTGCATGCTAACATCTCTCCCCACTGTTGAGCAGGGATATTTTTGTGTGCATTGCTACTGTACATACAAAGTGAATCTTTAAAAACACTGTTAAATGTAATCTTTAGTGAATATCTAAATTAGTTTTCATTCTGTACATTACAATGTTGTAATGCCTAAATTTACCTGCAGTATTTCAAACAATTGATTTAGAATTTTAAAATCCCCTTGCAGAATATGCATTAAGAGCATTAATGATTGGGTAAATTGTACTTATTTTGAAAAAAAATATCTCATGTAGCTTCTAAAGGCTAGAATGAAAAAAATAACTAAATCTTTAAACAAAATAAGAAAAATGCACACCCCCCAGCTCTTTATGCATCGTGTTGCCATCTTGAGCATCAGTGAATGTTTCCATCTTTTGTAATAGTTGTCTATTAGTCCCTCAGTTGTCCTCAGTGTGAGAAGATGGATCTCAAAATCATACCGTCAAAATCATTTTTCTGAAGAACAGTGGGCAGTTTTACTGCTCAAGACAAACAAGGGACTCATGAACAACTATCTCAAAACATAAAAACAGTTGTTGATCATCCACAACACACAGTGTTAAGATTCAAGGGTATGCAAACTTTTGAACTGGTTTTTGTAAATTCAATGATTATTTCGTCTTGTGGACTATGTGTTAACTGCTTATTGTTAATTAGCTAATTCAGGACAGTACTAAATAAAAAATAACACTGAATTTTCATGATCCCTCTTATTTTGTTAATGTTATTAACATCTTGTATATTTTGCAGTGGGTATGTAAACTATTGAGAAGAACTAAATGTCATTATCTGAAGCTGCGAGGGTGTTTCTTATATTTGCACCATTATATTAACACTGTAAATGACTCTGGAGGAATAGTTTGACTGTATGCCATGATTGCATTCCTTCCTTTGAACTTTGGTTTGGAGAAGCTGAGTCAACAAAACACATGCAAAGCCCCTGGAATACCCTGGAAATACAAAACAGAGACAAAGACTTTGTCTGAAACAAAACCATGTGTGTCCAAATGTGCATGGGCCGTAAAATATCAGAAGCAGCTAAAACAAAAGTTGAAATCCACAAGCATCACCCAAAATGGAAATTGATCATTATCCTGTGATAATGATCAATTCTATTCATAGTCCAGTCCTTGTGTTTCCTCTGTAGATGTGATGGTGTGGTCGAACGAGCGTGTGATGTGCTGGGTGCAGTCCATCGGCTTGAAGGAGTATGCAGATAATCTGACTGAAAGTGGTGTGCATGGTGCCCTGCTCGCCCTGGACGACACCTTTGACTACACTGACCTCGCCCTGCTCCTGCAGATACCCAATCAGAACACGCAGGTACAATGACAAGACTATTTGCAAATATATAGATCTTTTACAAACTTTCAAGTCATGTCAGGTCAAGTCACCTTTATTTCAATAGCGCTTTATACAATGCAAATTGTTTCAAAGCAGCTTCACAGTAATAAACAGCAAAATGATGATCAATGATGCAAATTTCATCAAATATTTAGTATTAGTAGTACATCAATCTCCCATCCCAAAAGGACATAGAAAACAGTTTTCTGTGGTATGTGCCCTTCAAAAGAATGGTCTAGGACACTGTAATGTGCAGGTGCATTACTTTCAGACATGACCTTTATATTTAGAAGACATTCATTTAAAAGACAATTTAACTTTTGTCATTACATTTCATTTAATACAGTTAATGTATGTATAAATATGAATCCAATCAAAATTCCAAAATTCCATTTTTGTATGATGGAAATTAGTTTTTATTGAAACATTCTAAAATGTGAAAATGACAAAAAAAATTATACATTTGTTTAAAGTGGATACATTTTATTTGATTTTTTCTCTCGAACAAATGGGAAGAAAGCATTACTTTATTTGCAAATTGTTTTTGCAAAATTGCATTTTTTTTTTTTTCTTAAAGGTGCTATAGTTGATTCTCTACAGAAACATTTTTTGTTATGTCTTCTCATATCCTGATAGCAATCACTAAAGGTCTAAATGTATTTTTATAAATATGGAAGGTGTAGGACCATAAAATGTAAATCCAATCATTATATTCAGTCCAAATGAAATAATACGGTGTCCTACTTGCCTGTCAACATATGTTTTTACATAACCTCACGCACTCAGTTCACGTAGACATCATACGTCATCAGCACGTTTCATGCTATGCAGTTTATACAGACAGACATCGGTCTTGGAGCACTGCAAACAAACAGCAGCCATCTTATACAGTTCCTACTGAATCAAAACAACGAGATTATGCTGCGTTCACGCCATAACTACCGTAATTAAGAGATGCCAACCCGTGACGTTCTAACCGGAGCTGTTCACATCCTCAGACTCAGAATATATATGCATTTCCATGTCAACAGTATCAACTCCAGAGTGAATCTGCAGCAGTCAGGTTCAAGCTCTCTAAAGCCGGGCACACATTTAACGACTAGATAAAACATTCTAAGACTGTGCTCAACACACAGCGATTGTTTCCTGCGACTGAAGCAGATTTAAATACTTACACACGGGATTTGAACACCGACTGTAATCGCAGATTGAACGCAACTGGCTCTGACTGGACGCGATCAGTCATAAGTATCAATTTACATTCATAATCGGCCTTAAGGTTGATTTATACTTCTGCGTCGGACCTACGCCGGAGCCTCTGCGCTGTAGGCTATGCTTCTGTTTTCATTTATACTTCTGCGTCGTTGTCCGGGTCGACGTGCATGCAGACCACTAGGAGGCAGTGTCCGCGCTCATGTTGAGTATCAAGGCAGAATCCGAAGAAGAAGCAGTTCGTCATGTACGTTGTCAGAGAAGCTTACAAACAGAAGCGGCAAATAGGTAACAACTTTTGTTGCAGTTTGACTGTATGTGTCCCCTGAAACAGTGCGTTTTTCATTCATATGGAAGTTGAAAACGCTCACTGTTCTCTGATTGCTCCACGCCAGTTTTTTGACCTGAGGGAGGGGATCTAGCAGACCAATCAGAGCGCTTGCAGTCCGCGTAGAATTGATGCATTGTTACATTTTTTAAGAGGTGCACGTCAGGCTACGCGTGCTACACACAGCCTACGGCGTACACTCAACGCAGAAGTATAAATCAGCCTTTACAATCGTTAAATGTGTCCTCAGCTTAAGTTGTTTACATTCATTAGGTTATGTGCTTTGAGACATGAGGTAGTTTCACACCGTCTCCTGTGACGCTTTGCCGAGAGCAGCTGTGTGTGTGTGCGTTCCTCTGTTTTGGAAGTGGCGTGGCTTTGGATGGCGATTTGCAGGGAGGCTGGGATCTTATGCTTTCAATGCTAGCAGGCTAATGTTAGCATTTCCCAGATCACCTACTGCACCTTTAAATTAAATTTGCAACTTGAATGCAAACATAGCTAATGGTACTGACGTTAATGTGCTTGCGACATCAGTAAAACATTTTTCATATACCATTTGTTTTCTTTAAAGGGGAAAATATTTATGTATCGACGGTCTTTATATTTATATATACAGGGAGTCTGTTTATACTTTAGATGTATTTTTAAGTAGACAGGCTGCATGAAAAAAAACATGTTGATTCATCAAGTCTCAAAACGATAAGGGCTTCATGGATGAAAGCAGCGACTACTCATTACTCCTGACCGGTCTGGGTTGATTACATGTGAGCTATGTATATCCCACATCCAGGCACGACAACTTCTGGAGAAAGAATATAACTCCCTCATCGCCATGGGAACAGAGAGGAGGCCAGACGAGGTGAGCACCATGGGACATGAACACAGCTGGATGTTAATCATCCTTTACCTCCCACCACTGAAATACAATCTGTAGTATAGTGACAGGGTTATTGTACTTTCTAGATTCGGAAATCTAGAAAACATAGCCAGTTTGAACATTCAGCTGTATTTTGTATTGAAATTACATGGCTGATAATTCAATTCATAAGTATTTTGTGACCTGACTGGACTTACTGACATCGGTTACACTCCTCAAATCGCTGATGGTATGTCTTCTCGTCCTCTAGGATGGCACCAAGACGTTCACCCGCTCCCCTTCATGGAGGAAGATGTTCCGGGAGAAAGATCTGAGGGGAGTGACCTCTGACTCCTCAGAGACCTTGCCTGCTAACTTCCGTGCCTCAGCCATCTCTACCCCCTCAGTCACCCTGAGGAAGGTCCAGAGCGATGGTAAGCTCGCACAGCCTCCCACACGTTTTCATTTTAATAATCTCATTAATAATGGGATTTTTATGCTCTGAATTATTATAAGATTGATTGACTGAGGACCTGTTTACACTTGGTCACTTTATGAGTTTTTACTGATTGGATAGCTATCCGATTTGTTAAAACTGATCCATTTACGCCACAAAATGAATATAAATCCGATTTTCAATTCCTGCGCTATATGCTAATTTAACGGAGTTTACGTCAACGAAAACAACAGATATGAGCTGCATTTTATTTATCATCAGCTAAATTCAAGATCAAATACAGCAATAGGAGAGAGAGCAGCATCAGCACTGGTAAGATCATTTAGTCACTACTTTTAATGACGATGATTGTGTGATGAGCGTCTGCGACTTACTTTCAGTTCCATTTGTGGCAGTTTGCGAGTCGGCTTACTGAAAAGATACTCGGCTATTCATTTGTGGCAATGCATGTTGCAGTAGCTCTGTCATACAGTATCTGGCTATAACATGTCATATAGCCTAAAACACGTGTTTATTTTTTAACATTTTGGGAGTAAAATATACAAATGTGGTTTCAAAAACCAGATCCATTTACACTTGTCCAGTTTCGTCTGGAATGTGCACCAAACCACCTTCTGAAGTGGTTTGAGCGATCAGATTTAAATCTGTCTTAAAAGTGCTTCGGAGGGCATTTACTCCTGGTCTTTTCACGATTGGATAGATATCCAATCAGTGAAAATGCATGAAGTGACCAGGTGTAAATAGGCCCTAAGTAGATATAGCTTCAATATGTGGAGATATTTGTAGAGATAATTTGATCGGTGTGTGCATGTAATATAGCGTACTAAAATAAATATTACAACACACAAGTGAGCAGAAATACCGGTTACAGTATACCACTCCAAAACAGTTATATATGAAGGTTACTTCCTAATAAATTTATGTAATTACAAATTTGTGAACGTAATCATTTGAAAAGTCATGTCAACATTTCTTTCTTTATTTATATACATTAAAAGCAACAGCAGTTGACCCAAAGTGCTGCACAATGTAGAAAAAAATAGGCAATTTTAATAAATTCTCAAATAAAAAAAGAAAAAATGAAAATAAAATAGGAAAGAATACTAGAATTCAGATAATAAATAATAAATAAGAGTAAAACCTATTAAAGGAAAGACTACTGAAAAAATTACCAAAGGTAATCAAGGCTTTGTGGAAATCCCCACAATTAGGTCTAAAATAACTTTATGACTGTTTGTTGATGCTCAGATAAATGTTGTTAAAACGTTGTTTCCTTATGAGAAAGTGGCTCATGAGTGAAAGCTGTATAATGCTGTTTAGAAGAAAAAGAATTACAACTAAATCTCTCACTGGTCTGTCTCTGTCTCTCCAGCATCTCCAAGGGCAGAGTCTGGCTCAGTGAGGACCTACTCCTGTTGAGGGATTGCAAAGGTGAGGCATGCCTAACTAGCTTTTTTTATTTTGCACTTTTATTTATATATACAGTTCAGTGCAAAAGTCTTAGACCACCATTAGATGTTGTTTTAGCAAATGACCTTATATAACTATTTCTCAGTCTGTTTGTTACAATATAACCAGAAAACACAGGAAATTAGTAAGCAGTATTAAAAAACAGACCCCCAACCAGAAAAACGACTTCTATAGACTAAAGTAGCAAGTATTTAGTGACCTCCGCTTACATTTGAGCAATAACAGGAACCGGCTCTCTTGAACCTAAATGGAACGGAAAAGGACTGGAAGTCCAAGAAAACTTTCAAAATTTGATGTGACGTTTCTCAGAGTTTCTTCTTTGAGAAAATGGAAGAAGTCCAGGAGGTCACACTAAATACTGATTTTTCTTTTTACATTTTGTGTACATATTTCCTGTATTTTCTGTTTGTATCGTAATAAAGACCTCAAAAATCAGTATGGATTGATCATTAAAACATTGCTAAAACAACAAACCTGGTGGTGGCCTTTGCACAGTACATTTTATATATATTTATATATATAGGCCACCATAAGGTACCTCCAGGTATATATGTGTGTGTGTATATAATTTACAATAAAAAAATTAATGTTCACTTGCTGTAGCCCACAAGATTTAGACTTTCTAAATCTAGAAATGCTGAACAGAACAGGATAAAGAGAAAAGTATTTAATGAAAGTATTTAATGAGCATGTGTGGGCAGGGCCCCCATGATTTGCGGTACTCCACTGCCAATGAATATCCTCTGTGTTGATGCTTGTACTTAGAGAAATCACAAAAATTCACTCATTTACGAGTTTGAGCAAACAGTTTTAGTGTTCTGTTGGGTTTCCTTACAGAGCCATAATGGAGTTGACCCCTCCTCCATATTTTTCATGCTCTTTATATGTCTAGTGTCGTAAAACTTGTTTCTTTTCATGTTTTTATTGTGATTCATCATGTGCTTTGGGTTTGTGGTTGTGTGTGAATCGTTATCAGACGCACAGAATCTGCGCCAGCAGAACTTTGTAGGATGTGGACGCCCGTCATTCACAAACACACTTTGCATGATAATGCTTTCAGCTATCAATAGTGTACTGCACTCAGCTCATTTAACATATTTTAATGAGCACAGTTCTTCCCAAAATGAGCTCAGAAAAAATAAAAAACAGTCTACGGCTTCCATCTGGGATCGGTCATTGTTGATGCTTTTTCTTGGCTTCAGTACACGAAATCGTGACGATGTGTTGTAATTCTGTCTCTCGCACACAGGAGGCGCCGTTGTCAGAGAGCTGGAACCGGCTTTACATTTCATTCACGGGGAGGAGGGGGGATAAGCAGAAAAAAAGCAATGAATATATACATTTATAAATATAACTCTACTGGTCTGACCATTCTGCAATAACAGAAGAGGGATGAAGAAAGAGGGGGAAAAAAGAGCAAAAAAAAGGACAAAAGACATGAAGAATGTATGACAAGAGAGTGGTAAGAAATGGGATGGTTGGAGGAATCGGATGACTGTTTAATCTTTCTTTCTGTCGTTCTCTCTTCTCACTTCCTGTGTCTGTGCTGATGGGACATCTGTAGATGAACTCTCTTGTCTTTCCGTCCTTCGTTTCAATGGCGCTGCCCGCAGCCCTAGTTCCTCAGAATGGCTTTCACTGACTGCCTGCAATTGGTCTCTTGAGTCTCTCGAGAGCAAAGGATGTTTGTGGCGACTCAACCTGGACTTCAGGGATGTTTACATACGGTGAGGTTCAGAGGAAGTGTACTTAAGAGCACAGTCGAGGGGCCAGGCTGTGAGGCCAAGACTTCGCTGTATGTGTTTCTCAATCAGGAGAGCGAGCACAAGCTGAGAAAGACAGACGCACCGAGAGCTACACGTGAGGCTGCAAAGGGCACAATTCTTGCTCAGTTACTACTAGGTGTTTTTTTTTTTATTATTTTCAAACATTTAGATTAAAGACGAAAGCTCAGCAGAATGAGTCAGCAGACAAAGGGAAGAAGCTGGTGGTGGCGGATAGATAGAAACACTGGGAGATGAAGCGAGAGGGAAGATGCTTGCGGACAAAGCAAGTGACCAGCAGAAATGAGTCCTGACGGACAGAATCATTCTAACAACGCAAGCCATAAAAGACAACAAGAGGTGAACCGAGGAGGAGAAACAGGCGGGACGGGGAGGGAGGGAGGGAGGGTCAGGGGAAAACAAGTGAGAGAAATCGTTTAGCTTCTGTGTTGCGATGCATGTCAAACAACCAAGACGACAACGAACTAAAACTTTCGGGGAATAAGACAATATGAAGTTAAAAATAAAAATTATGTGTACATTAACATATGAGGTTAAGAGCTTGGGGAACAATTTGTAAAATGTGTGTATTTTCATTTTTATTTTTTATTTTTATGATAACTATATTTATTTTCTTTATGTATGTATTGAATAACTGTATGTACATGTTCATTTAATAATTCTGACTGTAATTTAATTTATCTAGTTTAAAGCGTAAATATGAAATATTAAAAACATGGTCATTAAAATATGCTACTTGTATGTGTAAATTTTGACAACAAAATTGTGTTATGATTTAAAAACAAACCATTACTGTTGATGAGGATGACAGTGATTCAAATTGAAAATGATGTCTGCAAAATAAACAATAATGATAATGATGAAAATCAAAATAAAATAAAGTGTTCCTAATGGTACTAAAGAGTTCAGTGTGCTCGTGATTTTGAGGGGGTGTGTGAGGTGAGATTATTTGAATCTGACAACTGCAAATCAGTGTACTTCCTCTTTTTTTTATTACAAAACAGACTACAACCGTATATTCCAATTCTCGCTTCTCGCTCCTCCATCTACTTTGTAAAAAATGTTCATATACAAAAGTATCTACCTTACAAAGATTACATAATACTTTATTACAATTACTCAATGTGAAAAATGACATCAAACCCTGTGGACTGATCTCCATAGCTTTCTTAATACAGTAACCAGGGAATCGGACTACAGTTCATTTCATCCAACACTGTATTTCTGTAACATTGGATGGGTGAACCATCGTTCCAAGATGTAGCTGATACTGAAACCCATAAGGCACATGTTTTGGGACAGGCATTTGAAGGACACCTACAAGACAGCCTTCATATGCAGTTACAAATTCTGCTGACACTAAACACCTCAATCATTTGTTGTTGTTATAAATACACATATATTCGCATGATGTATATCTTTCACATATTGTACATTTATAAAGAAATATATTAATATCAAGTACTTAGGCTTACATACTAACTCAAAAGTAATAACTTATTGTCTGTAAACTATAGATGCAATAAAACAAATGTAACACAGTATATGAAAATAATGGGTTAAAAAAAGATCTCAGTACTGAGGTTTTCTTGTTTGAATTTACACACTGGCCTAGTGAGGCGTGGATGAACCGGAGGGATGACAGCAGAGTGAAGGGACTCATCATGGAACACAAAAAGCGTTGCAGTGAATGCACCTGGTAATAATTTCATGAATTATTTGTGAATTTCAGTCTGATCCTCACACAAAACTATCACATGGCTAGCTAGTAATCGCTGTGTGAGTAAACCTCACTCCTCTGATCTCAAGAGATGCTCTAGCGAGTGATGCCAGAGGTTGCAGCCTTTAGCCTTCTTTTTAGAGCGTCCGACTCCCACGCCGGAGACCCAGGTTCGAGGCCCGCGCAGAGCGGGGCTAGTAGGACCTGGGTGAGGGGTTACACACTCATATTACTATTAATAGGAGAAACTGTGACATGCAACAAGGCAGAATAAGCTGCAGTTCCCAAAGAAATCTGGGACTCACTCTTGAGACTGCACATGCGCATTGGCGGGACCAACCTGAAACATTCTCTTTTTCAACGGGCATACAAAACACTGTTTATTTCACGAGTTCACACTTACATATAACCAGATATAGTATAAAATGCGGGTATTTGGCGTGCTGTCCAAGGAGAGGGCTCAGAGCTGGGAATTTGTCCTGAACCCAGAGCACTGTATCTGAACGTGCTCCTCCCAAACTTTGTTAATAAAACATCATATGACAGATTTCAGATTTCTGTTTCAGTTCGTGTTGATTTGAAATATGTTTGGTTTTTGAGATTTTTGGTATTTCCCCCATTAAAGTAGATTTGGTCTTGCATGACCAAAATAGCTGCCTAGAGGTGTTGCAAATATGGATGCTAAGTGAACTGAGTTTCCCTAAAAGGGATTTTGATTTAGTCCTCAAGTTGTATTGACCACTTTTATAGTGCTTTCTTGGAGCTTGACAGCCAGGTTTTGTTGATGAAATATGCTAAATGTGAAGTGACCCCAAAAATTATCTGGACATTTAATACTCGATTAAAATGTATATTTGAAAAAGCACAAGCAAACTTTTGTTATAAATATATTGTTCAAAATGAAGACAAAAAGTCTTGATCATTTTAACATGGTGAAACTTTGTTCAAGTGGTGATATAATGAACTATACCAGTAGTTCAACTATATACCTGTGTGAATTTTTATGGGAACTGACTTCATACATCCCTGAAAAATGACCTCAAGACCAGTTGGTTAAAAACTGGAAAAAGCAAGTTGTACTCACTGCAGAGTCTATGAGGGCCAGCTCTGCCTCTCTGGATGTCCAGTGGGGTGGATGGAAGTCTCCACCTCTCTGGACGTCGAATGAGAGAGTTGTGGGTAGGGTTAGGGTAGGATTAGGTTGCGGTTGTACATTCGCTCCTCCTCGCTGGACGTCTAGCGACAGGGAGCTAACATAAGCTCCACCCATTTGCTCTGCACAAGCACCTTCTCGGAAAAAGTGCCTCAGAAAAGTAAAGTTAGTTCTGAGAAAAGGTCTACCATCATTTGTTTGCAAATGCCACTTGCTTTGATGTTCCATATCTAATACAATTAATTTTAGACTTTTTTAAAGCGTGACTTAAAGTGTCCAAAAACTTTTTGGGGCCACTGTATCCTTTTGTGTTCCATGAACAAAAATACGTCATATGGTTTTGGAGCAACATGAGGGCAGATATGTTTTCATTTTCATAACTACCCCTCATCGAGACAGTGGGGTACAGCGATAAGGTTTTGTCGAGTGAGATGCAGAAACATCTGGAAAAGAAATATCCCCCACACAGTGGACCAGAACAGTCCCTTTTATTAACATGATCTTTCAACTCTGTGTCAGTCCTTCGTTCAACTATCTGTACCTTCTGCCCTCTCGCTCTCTTGCCCTCTCATACTTCCTCTCACTGTTGTACGTTCCTCTATTGAGCAGAACACAAACGCAGGAGGAGTCGATACGGATCCACCTCCAGCCTATCCTCATGTTGTCGTCAGAGGTGAGCGCACGTACGTATGACTGTTTGGTTTCGCACCTGCTCATCCAATGTTTCTTATCCACCCCCAAACATCCTGCCCCCTCTACCCCCTGCCCTTCAGTGTTCCCTTGCCGAAGTGGCTTACGGCACTTCGTTTCGAAGAAGTACTGCTTCAGCGGCCCAGTCTGGGTCTGGATCTCTTGCAGAATAGTGACGGTTTTGCTCCGGTGGTCCACCGCGGTCTTCTTGTCGGTCACCCACCCGCTTTCGGCCTCACATACAGAGCGCTCACGACCTTGCGTGGTGTGGCCGACCTGACGCTTGCGGCGGACGCTTGGAACATGGCCGTCAGAATCAGAGAGACCCAATAGTAAGTTCCTGTATGCCGATTTTTCGCCTGTGTGAATGGGTGTGGTAACATCCATCGTGTTGCTTTCCTCATCCTCAAAATCATCGGCCAGCAAACCCAACTCAAGCATTAGGAGCAGAGGTGGGTGTTTGGGTGGGGAAAGAGCTGGGGAGAAGAGTACCCGGGGATGAGCGTCCAGCAAAAGCAGCTGATCTTCTTCTCGTAGGCGTACATTGTCAATCCCAAAGCCCGGTTCTGTTCCAAACCCTCCATTTGGCTGTGCCAACTCTTTTCCAATGGGGCTCCCATCCGTTTGAGCTTCATCCAGAGTTTCCTGCACTGGAGAGCTCTCCAGAGCAACCTTTGGACCTTCAAGAGGCCCATCTTTCAGTTTACTTATTGTGTTTCTGTCATCTTTAAGATGACCTGCCTCAATACTGCTTTCTTCATGAAACTGGCTATGTTCAAGCTGATAGTCCTTGAGAATGTTGTTGCTTGGGGAACTGGCTTTTTCGGCCAGACTTTTTTGTGATTTGTATTCTCTATGATTGTGTGACCTGGAGGCATCTGCTCCGCTAGTCCTGCCTCCACCTGTGTAGTCCTGTTTTGTGTTATTGAAAAAAATTTGTTCTTTTAAAAGATTCTCTGGGTTTGGTCTACCCTTGGATATATTGTCCTTGTCTTGTGTAAATGCGCTCTGCTTGTCGACTGTTCTGTGAGGAGCTCCGTCATGTGTGCTGTAGTTGCTGTGAGAAACAGCATCATGGGAATCATTGTCTACTGATGAGTTGGTTGGCATGCTGATCTCAGCTGTCGAGACGCTGCTGGTGTTGCTGTCGTTTCTGCCAGGCTCTTTCGTCGCGGCAACAAGCCTGGGAACAGGACTTTGAGGGAAAGGCAGGGCCGAGGCGATCACCATGGCAACCAGGGGAAGCCAGTGCATCACTCCCAAGACGTGTCAACTATGAATTGATAAAAAGAGATCAAGAATTAGAAAGCACATCTCAAAGTGGAAAAACAGTGGAGTAAAAATAAAACAGATAGATGACTGTAACTGTATTGTTATATCCGAGTATGATGGATTATCAAAAATAAAAAAAATGTAGCGTGGAGACTTAGTTTTATCCATCAGATGTTGTTTGGATGAGGGCAGATCTTAAAGAGTTAGTTCACCCAAAAATGAAAATTCTGTCAGTAAATACTTCATGTCCTTCCACACCTGTAAGACGTTAATTTTCGGAACACAAATTAAGATATTTTTGATGAAATCCAAGAGCTTTCTGACCTCCGATAGACTGCAACATAATTACGACTTTCAAGGCCCAAAAAAGTAGTAAAGACATCTGTAAACTAGTCCATGTAACTACAGTGGTTCAACCTTAATGTTATGAAGTGACGAGAATACTTTTTGTGCGCAAAAACAAAATGCTGTTTACATTGTATAGACAATGCGGGCTTCCGGGTTCTACATCAGAACGCAGACTCATTATTGGCCGACGCTGTTCACCTGAGCAGCAAGATGCATGCGTGTGATCCTGAGGCAAGAGACGGCCAATAATGAGTCGGCTTTCTGATGTAGAACCCGGAAGCTCTGCACTGTGTTTACAACGTGAACGGTGTAGGAGTCTTTACTACTTTTCTGGATCTTGAAAGTGGCAATTATGTTGCTTTCTCTTGGGGAACAGAAACCACTTGGATTTCATTAAAAATATCTTAATTTGTGTTCCAAAGATGAACAAAGGTCTTATGGGTTTGGGAACGACATGAGGGTGAGTAATAAATGACAGAAATTTCATTTTTGGGTGAACTAACCCTATAGAAACAAGTCACTGTTATGATATAAAGTGAAACTGTAAGATATAAAGTGGAAAAAATTTGCAAATACTGTATATCAAAAGTGGAAACGGTCTTTCAAAAGATTGGCTCAATGCCAGCTCATAACAAATAAAAAGGTAAAATAGGCTTAAAACTGTAAAATTATAGCTTTACTGCTTTGGCATAAGTCAGTGGAAAAAGATACACAACTGCCTGCTCTTTTCATGTATAGGGAGAATGGAGCCGCAAACATGCTTTACCATCGCCTGCTCCAGTTGGTCGACACAGACATGAAGTCACCAGCTAGTCAATGTCTGGCAAAGCTCAGTTTGAAATAAAGCCACTAACAGCGTTGCTCTAGTTCTGGCCTTGTTTCACATGAGACCACAAACAACTCTGGTATGTGTGGAAAAGGTTGTAATTTCACAGCTTGTGAGCATGACTGAAGGAAACAAAAAGATGCCACTTTACTGCATGAGTCAAAGAGTACATTCCTACATTTAAAAAATAACAAAGATAACACTGCTTCGGGGCTTCAAAGAAATGCTTTTATTTTATCGTCTTTCATGATCTATTTTGGTACGGTTTTGTGTGTACATATTTTCCTTTATCTTTTTTCCATACGTTTTACCTGATGCTCCCATATTCACACTCTTGTAACATAACTCTCAGCAACAGCGGGAATACCACAGAGATTTGGGTTATTTATTGACACGAACGCCAAAGTTCAGCAGTCTTCTACCTAAGACAAGCTCCTGGGTGGTTACTGGCCCTGTGGTGGTGATTTATGTGTTTATTTAGTGGGGGTTAGAGTAAAACTACACTGATGAATGATAAACTCCCTTCCTTTTACTTTCAGCACTCAATAGGCAAACACTTGTACTGTCAGCCACCAGGTGGAAGCAAAACCACCACATCCAAAATGATCAAATGTGTCTCATCACTTTTTTTTGTCACATTGTACAATCAAAATACATAGAATACTGTTTAAATGTTTGAGGTCGGTAAGATTTCTTAATTTTAACAGTCTCTTAAGTGATCAAAAATAACAATAATATTGTGAAATATTACAATTTAAAAATGTTTTCTATTGTAAAATATTCTAAAATGTAATTTATTCCTGTGATCAAAGCTGTATTTTCAGCATCATTACTCCAGTCTTCAGTGTCACATGATCCTTCAGAAATCAGACTAATATGATGATTTGCTGCTCAAGAAACATTTATGATTATTATCAATGTTGAAAACAGTTGTGATTCTTAATATTTTGTGGAAACTGTGACACATTGTTTCTTCAGGATTCTTTGATGAATAGAAATTATTTAAAAGCATTTATTTGAAACATCTTACTGACCCCAAACTTTCTAACAGTACTGTTTATAGAAACAAACTTACACCAAATTTATATAAAAATGTGTGCAAATTACATAAAGCTTGTACACAATCTCAGCTGTGCTGCTCTTAACAGCAGCAAAAACTCAAAAATGTCTTCTAAAGATTTATACAAATGTGCTTTTCAGCAAGAAAAATGTGACCACACAGACCTAGAATGTGTCGTCTTGTTGATGATACAGTGAGGGATAGAGTCAAACTGTCCAATATTAAGGCCAGATGTAAAACACTCACCAATCCTGCTGTTGTTGTGCTGAGAGATGAGTGAGGGAGAGGCATATAGAGAGAAAGAGAGTTAAAGAAAAGAAGAATGCTCAGAATGTCAGTGATGTGCCTTCAACAGAGAAAACTCCTCCTGGGTTTCCCCAGGCGGGACACACTAGAATGAAGGAGGGGGCCGGGGGTGCATGAGTAAGACCAGTTACACAGAGTCAAGTGACTATTCGTTTGAGGAGAGATAACCATTAGGCTCATTGGAGAGGGTTGGTGGGTGGACAGGAAGGTTGTGTGTGAAGTGCAAAATCACCACTTATGACCACATAATGACAGCACCCCACCCCGGACACTGTTTTCTAATAACACTCAAGCTAAACAAACATGCTTGCACACAACGCACAACTGAGCCTGCGGACACACATGCAGGGAAAGAATGCCACCAGGTCCATACATATGCATGCTGGGACATGGAGCATTACATGTACTGTATAAGTGTTTCCTGTTTACGTTGAACCTAAGAACAGGTGTGCTATGTACAAATGAGGCACTGTCATCTTTTAAATGCAAATTTACTTGTTTAAATCAGACAGATTGATAGTCTTGTTCTTTCACAACCTCAAATGATGACAGAAACATATTTTATGCACCTGACATGCCTTGATACTTGATACTTTCTCAGCATTTTTTTCATTTTTGAGATAGTGTCAATAAAATCCCAGCAGGCTGTTGACAGCTGAGCATATTCGAGTCACATATTGAGTGCATATAAGATTGAGATATTGTTTTACAATATTTAGACTATGTTCAGATAATATGAACATAAAATGAGTCCAATAAAAACACAAATAAAGTTCTTAGAAATTTAATCTGTGTATTCACGTTGGTTTCACATGGTTTTGAAAACTTTTATGCCATTTTCAAGAAAAGTTTAAATGTAACAACTCTAAAAATATCATGTGGTGTAACCAAGTAATAAAATATGTGATCATGAATTATTATTTCAAATATTTTAATGTTTTCAGAAGTCATGTCACATGACATTTTTCAGAACTAACTGAAACTAAACTTGCATTGATATAAAAATGATTAAATTATCTTATTAAAAAAAAAAACAATAATATATGATTACGCCAAAACTAATTTATGCCCCCCCCCAAAAAAAAAATCACAGTGATTTTTAATGAATAAATTAAAAATCTGCTCAACATACACTGTAAAAAATTATTTTCATGATTTGTTACTTTTTTTCTTTTGTCAAATCAACTTAGATAATTAATGTGGTTCAGATAACATAATATTTTGAGTTTCTGTTGATTAAACTAATCTCCATTGTATTAACTCAAAATTTTTTAATTTCAATGAACTCAAAATTTTAGGGCAACCAGCTAACTTCCATTTTTAAGTTAAACCAACAATATTTTTTTACAGTGTAGTAGACGCACATTCAAGTCATTGTATGCAAGGAGTGTAAAAAAAAAAAAAAAGTGTTTTGACACTGGCCCAAAAATGACTTATTACAGAATTTACAAGTGAAAATAAAATAATTTTTGTGGTTGAAGAAAGTGTATGTGTGTCTGTCTGTGCTCCAAAGCAAAAAGGGTGTAGTGCATGTGTACGTGTGTGACTTGAGAGGTAGACTTGTCAGTTAATGCACATGTTTGCTTTGGAACGGGAACACAAGCAGTAGGCAGGCACACACACGTGCAGGAGGCATATCTGTAGACGCTGGCCAACATGCCGAACTACTTCATCAGCGCGCTCCATTTGCAGCAATGACATGCTTCACGAACTTTGCCATCCAGAGTGGCCCTGCGCTTTCTCTCCTCACCTTACGAGCAGCTCAAAAATGAGCCTCCAGCCTTACATAAAAAATGTCAAGCTCCTGAACATAATGAACCCGCATGCTTAACCCGATCTTATACACTCTCTACCTCACAAGAACCTGTGCACACACATCCACACATATCTTTGATCTGAACACACTACTCCCACCCCCATGACAAGCATAATCTGCAATCTTCTAGACAAAAGCCACCTTAGACAAACACTTTAGGCTCTCCCACCTCGTTCTATTCTCAGCTTCACGCCACTGAAAACTTAAAGCCCAATTTGTAAATAACCTCTTTCTAAGATTTTTAAGATTTTCTGGAAATCAGCCGCTACCACTTCATGGTGTCACAATATCAAGCCTGTCAAATCAATTACTGCAGATGTATGGCCTTTATTATTTATCCTCTCCAATCCGAACAAAAGCAGGACTCATGATAGACATTCTACAAGCCCCCTGTTCAGACTTGACATGTCTGACGATTTTGGAATTTTCCCATCGTCCCACTCACCCTATACACTCGGCCATAAGCATCCAACGCAGCGAACTGTCTAAACAAGAGAGGCTGAATTCGAAAGAAAGAAAATGATCAAGGACACAGGTTTAAAATCATGTTAAAGGGGTCATTACATGACAAAAACTTTATATTTTTTAAATAAATGAGTTTATATGAAAAAAATCTGATGTTAGAAAAGAGTGCATTTGTATAGTTGCATCTCTGAAATTTGTGTGGAACATTTCAACATTTTATGAAGATGCATGCAGACTTTGCAATAAGGCTTTCATTGAAGGATGGTGCAGTTCCAGCTATATAATATATATTGATATGGAAAGTTTACACACAGTTGAAAAACAGTGGAAGACCAGTGGCCATCTAAAACTAAATTATGAATTATAAATGATCTTTTTGAGAGAAAAAAAACAAAAACAAAAATGATTTCACCCATTTAATATTAGTAAAGAGAGAGAGAGAGAGAGAAAACGCCATCTTCCCTAAAAGGATGCTGGATAAATTTCCTCTAAGAAAAACAAAACAAAAACATTTTCTTGGCAGACAGGGGTAATTACTCCAAGACAAACATTACCAGTCCTCCTCCTTCTCATAAAATCATTGGCCTTTAAATTATTTATTAAATATAAAAAAAAAAAAAAAAAAAAAAAACATCTGCACACTGTACAGATGTTTCTGATCACAGGCACTGTGCTGCTGTTGAGAAATCAGTAGCTTAAACACATCTACCACACACTGTGAGACACATTCCACTACTCTCACACTTTCTGATGTTCTCCATCCGCATTTTTCCTCTCTCTGTGAAAGAATTTTGGTCTGCTTCAGATCCCTACTAGGAAACCTGTAGGCTTATTCTCACTTGTTTTGTCTCAATAACCTTTCCCCCCACGCATGATGTGTTACAGGGGTGAAAAAACAGTTTTGTAAACATTCATGATATTGTAAACAAAAGATGTGAGCTTCTGTTTTTATAGGCTAGCTGGGCAGGTGACTGACAGGATGTGCATGCATGTGTTTATTATTTTTTTAGTGGCTGCCTGCACCCACCCAAAACACCTTTACTGTGTAAACACATCAATACGGACAAACTACAATAGTAGTCTCTACATTTGGCTGTTTTTTGCTAAAACATAATACGACATGAGATTTTTAATCTATACTGAACTACGAAACAGCCAAAGTGTATGCACAAAAACACACCTGTGTATTTCAAACAGCATGTTGCATTGACTTCACAGACCTCCTCCCGAGGTCCGCAGGCACAGACAGGTAAACCAAGGTGAACATTAATTGCTGACCGCGGAAAGTAAACGCCTGGTCACCTGAATTGACAGTGAACGGTACAGTTTTACTGCAAGCGAGTGACGGGACAGTATTAGTTTCAGTTTTGTCGATTCGCTAGCTGCATTATTTTTAATATGACTGTTTATTGTGATTTTATGCGTCCCAGTTTGTTGCAGCCATGTCTCAGCTCATTAAAGCAAAGATAGCCTACTTAAATATAGCCTAATGTTAATGTTAGTCTAATCAATTAATACTGAAATGAATTTACATCCAATTTGGATTACATCCAATTAAATAGGCCACATCCACATCCAACTTGGATGGAAAGGATGTGTTAAGCTATTTTTTCGAAACTATGTGTGTTGACTTTTTTTGTTTTTTTACAGAAAAGATCAAAAGAGACTCGGTTCACTGAGTGACTCGATCTACTCGTACCGCTTTGTGAACAAATCATTTGGCGAACCGGTCCATTAGATTTATGATAAAGATTCGACTCAAAAGAACGATTCGTTCACGTTCGCTAATTTCGACGCTTGCCAACCTGTCATCAACGAGTCCCATCAACACCTGCTTCACGTTAAATTAGCTGTGAAAGTGAACCCAAATGAACTGAATCTGTCTCTACACCACAGTAGATTTTATCATTATCGTTAGTGTACGAATAGTTGGCGTGACACCTGAATTAAGCGACATTTCTAATTAAAAACACGTAGCACCTACCGTTTAGGTGAGTTTCGAGCCACCACATTGATTCTACAGTCCGTCAATCTCACGCAAAAACGAAATTTCCAGAATAACTATCGAGTCACATAGTTGAAACGGCAGACGTGTCCTATATCATCTCCAAAGTCCACTCTGAGAAGGTCCACGTTGAGTTGTATTTCCACAGTTTTCGGTTTAAAGCGCGCCTTTCAGTCTCACTTCAGTCTCGACGCGCGAGTTTAGGAGGATTGTCATGCAAACGGTGAACAACCAGAGCAAATATGCACTGCGTGTATGAGCGTGAGCTCTACTTTTCCAGCAGTCAGACACCAAATCGCCGACTTTGAGCTATAAATGAGAGGCATTCAATCTGAAGCATAAGTTAAGATCGCAAAAATTCCCGCGGCGAGAAGTCTGAGAGCTGAAGTCGTGCGGTAAGGTATCTTCATGAAAGGCGGTGAGGGGACAACAGCCAGTGGGAGTGAAAGAGGGCTGGTTTAGAAGAAGAGGAATGGACAGAGTGAAAGAAGACATTATGGTGGAGGAAAAAAGGGACGAGGACCATCTGCTGGCGGTGGGTGTAGAGAGTTCTCACAATGAAAAACACTAAAAAAGAGAGTGGAAAATTGCTTAAATGCAGTGGATGTACTGGTTAATTGTCAATTCATTTAGTTTAAGTCCAAGCTAATCACCAAAAGCAAGTGCATCATAGGCTACACCTTATGACCTTTTAGTTTAGTTGGAAAAGTAGAGGAAAGCAGATTTTCACATATTTCATGTCAGTTTATGGGTGTCTGAACGGGTTAGATTTTGGGACCAGCTCTTGAATTAGGGGGCAATTTGTTAAAGCAATTTCCTTTGGAGATTTTTTTACAGCATCTACTGCCAACCAGCCCTTAGTTTTTATAGCAGGAGACGTGTATTACCTTCTCTCGTTCTCCATCTCTCGTTTTCCCCTCCTCTTTCCTCCTTTCACCTAGTAGAAATTTCCATCCCACCAAAACCCATTTCCCCAGAAAGTAAAAAAAGATGAAAGGATAAGGAAAAGAAAGGATACAAAAGAGAGAAGTGTTCTGTTACAACCCTGCCCCTGTGAGACTGTCCATAAAAGAGTTAGGGGATGAGAGAGATGGGGGAGAGAATAAGAGAAAGAGAGGGGTACAGAAAAGAGGTTTTCACGGGGAGCCGGTGTGGAACTTCATATTTAACACACACAAACACGGGTGCACACGCACACACACACACACACAAATACAAAGCTCAGTGAGGTCTAAAATGCGGTCCGGCCCCCCTCATATCTTTGCTTCTGTCCTGTCCTGACGCTGTTCCTCCCTCTTGGCTTTTCGTGTCATTCACTCCCAGTCTTATACCTCCTTAACACTATTCTGTGTCTCTGGTTTTGTCTGAACTTGTTTCGTATGCACTTAGATATTTCTTCCCCAGGGCGTATTGGTGAGATTGAAGGAGTGAGAATGAGAGAGAGCCGCAAGAACAGAGAATGGTTGAGAGAGAGAGAGGAGTCAATGAGGTATTGAGCGAGATGACATGTGAACAAAGGTAGAAAGGAAACGAAGGGACAAACTCAAACGCAGGTACAATAGTTCTTTCACACACTTGCACTCAAATGGCTAAACACACTCATGCACAGAAATCTCCAACACCTTGTAGTTGAAGGTATTCCTGCATCTCAATTAGGCAAAAGGCCATAGTAGTGTAGTGTGAACCAGCATTACTTGTTTTCGTGAAAGACCTTTTACTACTCTACACCCCAAACACCCAGGGATACTCATCACACAAGGACCACACCGCACGTCACTGACACTGAGTCATAGACGAGAGCGGCTGACGAAATTGCACATCTTTCAGATGCCAAAACCTGCCACAGATAAGAGACCATCCTTCGCACGATATATAACCTTGAGCTTTGGAAAAGGCTTTCAATAAATAGATGCTGCTTATTATAATTATATCAGTGTTATTTTAGTATCATTGAGATACTATTACAGTTTTTAGGATAATTTATATCATTTTATTATTTTGAATTTTATATTTTGTTTTAATTTTAGTTACATTTTTAGTAATTTTATTAGTTTTAAGTATGTCTACATAAAATACAATTACAACAATAATGTTATTTTTTATATATATATATATATATATATATATATATATATATATATATATATATATATATATATATAAAATATATAAGATATAAATTATTTATTTATTTATTTTTTTATAAAATTGAGCATGTTGTGGTGGACCGCTGTTGCCACAGGCATCCGATGGGCTCTTATGTCGTCTTAGGCCATGCGTTCACTTAAAAGGAAAGTTGAAAATTCTGCCAGCATTTTTATATATATATATATATATATATATATATATATATATATATATATATATATATATATATATATATATATATATATATATCCAAAGTATGTAAGGTAGTACAACAATATCTCTTTTATTGAATCCAAAAGGTTTTACTTATATTTTGCTACATATAAAGGTATTTTAAATGTGCCCTAGATTCATAAATTGAATTTACCTCGGCATAGTTAAATAACAAGAGTTCAGTACATGGAAATGACATACAGTGAGTCTCAAACTCCATTGTTTCCTCCTTCTTATATGAATCTCATTTGTTTAAAAGACCTCCGAAGAACAGGCGAATCTCAACATAACACTGACTGTTACGTAACAGTCGGGATCATTAATATGTACACCCCCAATATTTGCATATGTCAGCTCATGTTCAAGGCATTAGACAAGGGCAGAACGTCTGTAGCTGTGCACAGCTGAATCATCAGACTAGGTAAGCAAGCAAGAACAATAGCGAAAAATGGCAGATGAAGCAATAATAACTGACATGATCCATGATATCATGATATTTTTACTGATATTTGTAAATTGTCTTTCTATTACATCTATGTGGTTAAAGTTACCATCGTTTACTGTATTCACGGAGACAAGAGCTGTCGCTATTTTCATTTTTAAACACTTGCAGTCTGTATAATGCATAAACACAACTTCATTCTTTATAAATCTCTCCAACAGTGTAGCATTAGCCAATAGCCACGGAGCACTATCAAACTCATTCAGAATCAATGTAAACATCAAAATAAACACTGTACTTACACGATTAGATATGCTGCATGACGAACACTTTGTAAAGATCCATTTTGAGGGTTATATTAGCTGTTTGAACTTTTTTAATATTGTTTAAGGCAAGCACGAGCTCTTGGGGCGTGGAGCACGAGAATTAAAGGGCCACACACCCTGAATCGGCTCATTTCTAATTATGCCCCGAAATAGGCAGTTAAAAAAATTTATTAAAAAAAATCTATGGGGTATTTTGAGCTGAAACTTCACAGACACATTCAGGGGACACCTTAGACTTATATTACATCTAGGGCACCTTTAAAGATTTTGAAGTGTCAAACGGTTATTCGGTTTAACTGTCCAAAGGCCAATACCGTCACTTCATTGTGATTTAAAGTATCTTAAAATGTAATAAATGTATAAATTCTTTATTCTGGCATGATTTTATAACATCATCAACATAGTGCAAAATGGTATTAAAAATATGTGTAGAAGTTGTTGCTTTGTTATGAGAAAGAATGTCCGGAAAAATGAATTTCATTGATGTCATTCGGAGTAACCAATATAAAGGGACCATTTTGGATCATGCGGTCAGTATCATGTGACAGGATGTGACATCATTCAGACACCTGGAAAGGACCACATGGTCATGAAGCAATGTAACTAACTCTCTTTTAACTAAAAATGTCATGTTTTCACTTGCTCATACGCATGTCCCCAAACATCAGGTCATTCGGTACAACCGCTATAAAACTTGGAAAATATAAAATGTTTAATTGTCCTTTTGCTAGCTAGCTAGATATCAGCCTGTTAGCATTGTTCGAAAATGTCGTCATTCGCTAAAATTGAAATTATAGTTAAACCGAATGACGCTTTTGGTGACAAATTTTGTCCATCTTGTAAAAAATTACAAAAGCAATGTTAATTGATTATAAAAACCACATAATCTCAATGTTCACACTTAATAAAACTTCAAAATCAATTATATCTCCATTATGTTTTTTTTTTTTTACAATTTTAAAAACCTTATTCGTCAATGACCCATTTACATCAAATGTCTGATATTACTGTTATTTTAATATTATTAAAACAATAATGAAATAATGTCTAAGATATATAAAACATCTAAAATGTTAAGAAATACAATGATCCAATGTAATAAATAAATAATAAAAATATTAATATTGTTTTATTTCTGAAAAAGCTTTTACGTAATTATTATACTTGTGGAACATTTTCTTTTCTTTGTGTTCCCTGCTCATAGTGTGTCAGTTTTATTTCCATGGCAATGGATATCCCACCTCAAACCTCAAATATCAAAGCAATTACAATCTGTTACATAGCCATTATAGCAATTATTGAAAATAGCGGAGCTGTCAAGGAGACCAGTATGCTGTCCACAGACGCTCCTCTGAGCCTGAGGTTAGACTTATGGCCTCAAAAGAGGTGTCATTCATTCATTAAATCCATTTTTCCTTTCTATATACCCCCACATCAAAACCTCACCACTCCACCTTACATTACCTCCATTTTCCTCACCCCCAGCACCACTATTACCTCTCTCCCGGTGTTCTCTCTCTCTCTCACGCTGTGGGCTGCAGCATGTGTTTCCAATTTCATCTGTAATGCACAGCTCGCCGCAATCTGACCTAATTAGCCCCCATCTCATGGATCCGCCCTCAATAGCACCCACCGTGGCAGACAGGCTAGAGGTCAGAAGTCAAGGGTCATCTGTGGGAGTGCAGGTTGGATGAGGGGGACAGCGCCTTTGATTGATGCGACAGGTCCGCAGCATTATGGGCGTGTTCATTAGTGACCATCTTAAAAGTGTGACTGCTGTAGTTTCTTCAGTATTTGGGATCAGAGAGGGTTACTGAGGCCTGAAATTGGATTTCGTAGTAAGACAAAAGGGTCAAAGAGGGGAGGTCAAGAACACGGGAGCGCACACAAACACAGTTCTTAACAAAACACACAGGTTAAAGTACATAATCCACAGTCTTGCACATCTTGAGATGCTAGTATCCGATCAGTGGAATGCCTTGCTACTGGGAAAGAGATGGGTTAGACCAAGGGATTTAAGAGGAGAGACTGATTTTAGGAATGCCTTAATTATGGGAACAGAGAGCCTAACTCTCTGTTTAAGCCCTAATGAGAAACAGCCTCATATGGAATGGAGGGAGGTAGAAGAAAAGGTTGAACTTTAAAAGGAATGATAGTGAAAAAGGGAAAACTTGTCAGCCTTTATAAAGCACGTAAAAGTGTGGCTCCATGCTGTGTGTGTTTGCCGTAAACCGATATGATTACCCCTTTTTATAATCGCACACTCAGCCTCACTTTACAGTCCTCATAACACCAATAGGGAATGCCATTAACAGAAATAAATTCAACAAGCAACTTGCATGAAATATTCCACTGTGGATTTGTGTATGGAATTGGGGCTACCAGTCTTAATGGGTCTTGGTTGAGCATGGTGTGGTGGACCGCTGTAGCCACAGGCATCCAGTTGGCTCTTATGTCGTCTTAAGGGCTTTAGGTTTTACTAGAGTTTATCTTCATTTCACAAGTAGTGTCCTTGAGAAGATAAGCATAGACAGTGATTGTCTTTGAGGCAGGCCATGTGCACAAAGTTCACAGAAAAATGAAAATTCTGTCATCATATAGTAATAGGGGGTTGGGGGATGTTTTTTTTTGTTTTTTTTTGTCTGTACAGTGAAAGTCATGAGGGTCCAATGTGGTTTCGACCCCAATGATCACCATTGACTAGGCAAAAACTATTCTTCAAAGTAAAACTGAATCAATATAAGTGTGCAATAATTTGTAACGGTTTAAAGGGCCATAGAAAAATGAAACCACACTGCAAGATTTTTCTGTTGTTCTAGTTATTCTTGAAGTTAATTTAGAATTAATTAAAAGTACATGAACATAGAACGTTATAAGACGTTTCTGCTACATTTATTAAAAAAATCCAATAAGAAGCCATTTGTGAGTTTTGCAACACTTCTAGGGGTTTGCATTTTGTTCTTTATTACAGAAAATTTTCATAAAAGACTTGAAGTCTGCCTTACAAAACATTTCACATTTCACTAAACCGTTGAATGCACTTTCAAAATTCATACAAACACCATCTGTTGTTGGTCAAATCATTTTGGTCATTGTAAAGGTCTTTCAAGTTGTTGAGAATCTAACCAAGAAACGTATCTGAAATTAGGAGCTGTATAAACTTCTTGTCTAGTTGAAGTTGAGCTTTATTGTTGTACAGGTAGACCTAATTAAATTTACTTGTTAAACTATATTAAAGTAACTTTAAAGGGTTAGTTCACCCAAAAATGAAAATTCTGTCATTAATTACTCACCCTCATGTCTTTCCACACCCGTAAGACCTCCGTTCATCTTCAGAACACAAATTAAGATATTTTTGATAAAATCCAATGGCTCAGTGAGGCCTGCATTGACAGCAAGATTAACACTTTAAATGCCCAGAAAGCTACTAAAGACGTATTTAAAACAGTTCATGTGACTACAGTGGTTCAACTTTAATATTATGAAGCGTCGAGAATACTTTTTGTGCGCCAAAAAAACAAAACAACGACTTTATTCAACAGTATCTAGCTTCGAAGCTTTACGAATCATTTGTTTCAAATCAGTGGTTCGGAGCGTGAATCAAACTGACAAAGTCACGTGAACCATTGAAGTTTCAAAACACTTATGAGGCGTGTTCAAGCTCATGCAGCGCCGCACAGACCGATCGGCGGCTGACTTGAAGCAGTGCATGCCGGTAAGAAATTTTGTCTGACTTGAGACAACGCTGACACCATGTGACTGTGACGTATGATTTCAAAGTACCACGAGAGTGATTCGAGATCAGCCGCCTAAGACAGCCAGCGCAGTTTCTAAAGAGGAGCTGCACAAGCTCTGATGACGACACAGCTGTTTCATGATTGGCCGGATTCACCGCATGACAACAATCACGTGTGTTTCGTGTTTATTGTCACGCCTTCGGTTCCAGTAATGCTCAAAAACTGTGTTTTTATAACAGTTAAAGCTCTTTTCATGTAGTCACAAAGTTATATTGTGTCGTGTTTATCAAAATAAAGCTGATAAAAAAACGTAGACCCCACTACATTGGCATTTAAATAATATATGCTTATGTTGAACTTTATTCTTGTAAAAACAGACACTGTAAGCAGTACATAAAGTATTGAATGAAAATGTCTCTGAAACATCAGTGTATTAGTCAAATATTGCATTTATTTCACTTCAGCTGTGATAAAGTATGCAAACGCAGCGTGAGCGTCACTACGGGAAGCAGAAAGTGTCCGACTTCATGTCTCCGTTTTGAGCTCCTCCATGACTGCATGCGGCTACTCTTGCCGATCGGTTGCATCCGGCCGAAGCCGATGTCGAACACACCTATGATGTAACGAAGCCTCGTTTACTGAAAAAAAAACAAACAAAAAAAAAAGTCATGTGATTTTGGTGCTCTGAACCACTGATTTGAAACAAAAGATTCGTAAAGCTACGAAGCTTCATGAATCAGTGTTTTGAAATCGCCCCTCACTAGATATTGTTGAATAAAGTCATTATTTAGTTTTTTTGGTGCACAAAAAGTATTCTTGTCACTTCATAACATTAAGGTTGAACCACTGTAGTCACATGAACTGTTTTAAATACGTCTTTAGTAGCTTTCTGGGCATTGAAAGTGTTAATTATCTTGCTGGCAATGCAGGCCTCACTGAGCCATCGGATTTTATGAAAAATATCTTAATTTGTGTACCGAAGATGAACGAAGGTCTTACGGGTGTAGAACAACATGAGGGTGAATAATTAATGACAGAATTTAAATTTTTGGGTCAACTAACCCTTTAAGCTAACTTTCAAACCTCTTCTATCTAATTATGTTTCAGTAACATACAGTATGTTCAAATTAGGAATAAAATCTGGTTTTTAATTCCCAAGAAAGCATGAATTTTTAAAGTGCATATACCTTGAATACAATGTAAGTTGCTTTGGATAAATGTCTACCATATTTATAAATGCACATTCGACTTGCATCCAAAAAGCGTAAACTTCTGTGATGTAGTACACAATGCGTTATAGCGTAGTACAACATGGCGTATTGTAGAGCGTCATGGCATTGTGTACTACGTCACGGAAGTTAATGTTTTTTGGAAGTGTGTTAAATGGCTGTCATGTCGGAAGCTAATTATTTTACTTCATAAAGTTTTAAAAAAGGATATTTGTCTTACAAAAACGCATCAATTCGCTTCAGAAGGCCTTTATTAACCCCCTGGAGTCGTATGGATTCATTTTTTAAAGGGAACTATCCCTTTAAGTTCAAATTTTAAAAAAAAAAAAGGAAAGCATCCAGCTAATACAAAAAGGCAAATGGCTCTTTTAACTGTAGGGATTTAGACATTTGACAGAAACTTATCAAATATCATATTACATTTGAGGTATGCAATTTATGATTTCATGCCTTCCCTGGGAACTGAACCCGTGTTACTAGTACCATGCTTTCTGTTTAAGCTACAGAAACGTCAGACAATAGATAATAGTTCTGCCATTCATTTATATATACGAGTGGACAGTTTCTGACTATATCAATGTGTGCGGTCATTGAGGTTTGCATAAAAGAAATGACGTGTGCTGTTTGATAATTACACAGATGATAGTTATTTAGGCAGAATAGCGTTGACATGTTTTACAAGACCAAACTAATTATGCGTTGTCTGTTCCTTAAATTAAATTGGCCCATGCCACCAAGTAGTGAGCCACATCTTTTTTTCCTAATAAAGTAACTGATGAAAAGCATGACAGTTTGTTGAAATGGAATGAAGAGGAACAGGGTTTTAATGTAAGTTCCCACAATTAAACTGCATCTGGAGACAGGGAGAAGAAAGTGAATTTAAATGTCAAACATGATGGATTAAGAATGGTTGGGTGGCGATTTATTTATTTATTTATTTTTTTAATATATATATTTTTTTTACCGAGCTTCATTTCAGCTGCACTCTTGTGGTCACAGAATCTGTTCCAAATTATTGTGTGTCAGTCTAATTATTGTGAAAAAATGGGACAAAAAGCTGTATCTAATTACAATGTTCCATTTGCAAAAGTGGTTTGTTGGTTGGTTTAGATTTTGCATGAATTTAGCAGGATTAAATGGTGATAGTCTGTTTCTCTGAGGTTTCTTTGATGGATAACAATTGGCTCACATTTCGCAGGAAGTATAACACGTTTTATCTCATTGTACCTGTTCAGAGTCTTAATAGCATTCACACCATTATCTTTCTCCTGTGCATTACAAACCATTCATTACAACTCCTGGGACTCCTTTAGAAGTTGTATCATATACTGCAACTTTTTATGTTACTTGACTACTTTTTCTCAGCAGAGGCAGAATGAACCATATTTGAATGGGGAAACACAGCTGTTGCAGTTTTCTTTGTGATGAATGCATCACAAAGAACTGTGTTTTTAATTGTAACCCAACCATTTAGAGCAAAATAATTATGAAAAAAAAAAAAAAAAAAAAAGACATTTCAGTGAAAAATATTAATATTGTGTGATTAGCAACTTGTGTGCCTTTAAACCATTTAAATTCTGACTGATGCAGTAGACATGAGCCCTTCCTCCTCCCTGATGTATGCTGAAGGAGAAATGTAACACATTGTAAATTTTACTCGCTATACAACACCCTGTTGGGTACTGTTTCAGCGGCAGACTTTGTGTTTGAACCACTATGGCAATTAGCAAGAGATAGACTTACAGCCCATCCGCTGCACAAAAGACAGTGAGAGAGAGAGAGGGGGGAATGGACAGAGAGGCCGCCCCAGTTCTGTAGCTCTCCTCTGCCCCTCCATCTGTCAGTCCTGTGGGACAGGGTGTGCTATAGCAACTGGAATGCATACGCAAACGTATGTTTGTGTTGTATATTTATGCATTTGTGGACAGAGATTCTCCTCTCATTTCAGTTTGGTTCTATTTTCAGTGGTCGTTGCTTTTCTGCACCTTCATGTCATTCCAAAGCTGTATAACTTTTTCTGTGGGACACAAGTGAATACATGTTTTTTGTTTGTTTTTTAATTTTATGCAGTGAAAGTCAGTGGGATCTAGTGCTGTTTTGGACCCCTTTTTACTTTCATTGTATGGACAAAAAAACTTAAAATTAATTCTACATAGTATTTTGTATTATTAAAGGAAAGTCATACGCAATAGTGTAATGGTGAATAAATGATGACAATGTTTTAATTTTGGGTGAAGTATTCCTTTAAAAGCCAGGTGTTTAAAAGAGATGTATTACTGAGACAGAGTAACACTATCACCTTGGTATTATTACATTATCTTACTCTTAGGACACACAAAACCAGGTGACACCGTAAAGGGTCATTTAACATCTTCAGTATTCCTTTTCCTCGCATTCAGCTGGGACAGGGAAGATCTAATAATATGTGTCATGAAAAGTCATTGGGTTCTCTGTTTAAAAAAAAAAAGGATCATAGTGAGTAATGTTTTTTAGTCCGTATGTTACTTGATTCAATGCAGATAATGTCAAATGAGAAAAACCTGCAGCAATGTTTGTTTTTATACGGTTTGGCAAACAGTGCCCATGTGTTCTATTCTTTCCACATTAAAGAATTTGAGGTGAGTGGCTGGAGCCTAAAGGAGTTGGTTTGCTACTGTTTAAAGCCTTGAGGGCAGAGTAAGTAGTCAGTAATGATTTATCAGAGCACTTTCATGTCTCAGTAGTGAACCTGGACATGTTTGAACCATTACATCCAGGAAATCTAATGAGTCTGTGTTTAGTTTTATCATGCCATTGTTGTGAATCTGAAAGATGCATCAATCACAGCATATTTTTACGAGGTTCTCAGCAGCCATAAATGTAAAGATTTCAGGTGAGTGGAGATGACAGTTACTCAATCTTTCTCCTGTGACTAAGATATGAAGCATGTGATTCCTGATATGCAAATACTGTACTAAGCCCCGCCTCTTTGCATCATATATATATGGGGAAACAGATCCACATCGCCATCCAGTGGGTAGAAGTGGGACACAGATTTCATCTGGAACAGATGAAATCTTTCCTAGATCATCCTGATTCCAACAGGATCTCCCTTGCTCTTTCTTCATTACATATGCCCATAAATGCTGAATATTCCCATAAAATAAATCTGTCTGTCTGTCTGTCTGTCAGCTGGCCCTCTGTAAATGAAATAAAATGATTATTTATTAGTTGGTGAAAGCAGAAACAGCTGACAAATTAACAGGATATTGAAGGATTAATAAAATATATTTGATTGGGAGAGTGTGAATATGTTAGAGATAAATTAGGAAAAGAGAGCGAGAGAGAGAGAGTAAGCGAGCAAGCCATGCTCAGGCAATCAAACCGTTTTTATTAATCTGAGAATTTTCTCAGATGACGCAAAGACTGTGACTTTGCTTCGTCTCTCTCTCTCTCTCTGTCTCTCTCACTCCATCTCTCTCTTTCTCACCCTTTGCCATTCTTTCCACATGTCTCTTTCCTAATGCCTCAATCGTTTTGGATGGGAGACGGCACAACAGCACAGGTAAGACTATGAACAACTGCACATCACTGTTCTTGTTTCTGTTTAAACTTGTCCTTATCCCTCTCAATATGCCATAGAACTTTATGTGTTCACACTACTTCATTTAATTGTGCTTGTTATATTATGAAACGCTCAAACACTGTATAGTGGACATAAAGTCCTCTACATGAGTTCTTGCACATAACTATATCATTGTTTGTCCATGATTGTTGGAGTGTGCATGGTCACTTCTTTTGCCTTTAAATTCCTTTTAGTCAGTATCCTTGTCATTGCTGCAAACCTAACAGCACATATCATCAGTTAACAAATAGCCCTAGTTGGACATGCTTCAAGTGTAGTGGTAGTGTGAAGCGTAAGAGAGATGATGGATGGGTTTTAGAGTGCAGTTTATGAATGAGGAACGCTTCATTAGAGGCACTTCTCAGGGTCTGCATAGATCTCTAGATTGGGACATGTATCGGTGAGAGATGACTTATCACAATGAGTAGAGAGCTGGGTGGCTTCAGCCATGCAATAACGAAAGAGTGGATTCTGCAGACATGGAGCTTAAGGACTGATTGACAGGGATTTAGGAAGGTAAAATGAGGGTTCCTGCGGGGCTCGGTTCGGGAAAAACTTGTGGGAGAGAAACAGAGAAAGACAGAGAGAGGGGGAATTGGGGATTTATAAATAGCAAAGCTTTAGCAGGGTGAGTCGAGCAGATGTGATAGACAGTCTGTGCTTAAGGAGTTCAAACAACAGATTAATACACTCAGATTATAGTCAGAGATAGAGGGGTAAGGGGGGAGGGTGTGTGTAAGTGTGTGTGTGTGGTTAAGCGAAGATGACCCCATACACGTCTGCACATGCAATGGAATAAGCCCCCAGATGGACTCACACACAGCTACCTGCATGTCTAGATATGCTTGACCACCCTTTCAAAGTTAAGCACAGTCATGAGATTGGATGGCTTGAAAATAATGTGCAAGTTGTCTTGAAAAAGTGTACATGTTAGTGGAGTTTAGTATTCGATTTGTAAACTGCAATAAAAATTCTTAATCAACATTTTTATCTTTTTGTCCAGGTAAAATATTGAAACATCCTTAAAATAAGATAATCATGCTTAAGAATAAATTAAGTTTATTTTTTCTTATCCCATTAGAAAAATTTAACAAAACTCAGCAAGTATTATGCTTTAAAAATGCTAAAAATAAAAAATGAACTGTACTTCACCTTTTGCTTATCAGTTGAATTGATATTGTTTTAAGGCTGTTTAGTATGTTGCTCAAAGATTATGACCTTGGCATTTACAACACCAAAGTCATAGGTTTGATTCCCAGAAATGCATGAACGGAATTATTACCTTGAATGCAACGTAAGGTGCTTTCAATATAAACATCTACTTCAAAGCAAGCTGAAAATACTGATTGAGATAATAATTTATTGCAGTGGATAGCTGAAATGTAGTAATCTTATCTAATGTAACAAAAAGAATGAATGTAGCTCAAACAGTAGAGTACAGTAGCAACACATATAGGTTTGAATCCCAGGGAATGTATGATGCAACTGATCAAATATATACACTGAATGCAAATTTTCTTAAATATAAATCCGAAATGTATTTGCTATAGGTTAATGAGATTATACACGGTTAAGTATAGTTTGCGTAGTTTATGTGTGAGGTTGGAAAGACAACTGTGGTGTCCAGTCCCTCACTGTGATGCTTTCATTTTCTCACTGAGGCAGGGAGTTATGGGATTATATCTCTATCCCTTTGCAAAGCCCACACCAAACAATCAACCTCAGAAAATAATCCTCATACACACTGACCACACATTTAGACATCTGAACACATTCCCTTGTATTAGGAATTCATTGATATTTCTGAGATGGGTATCCTTAAAATCAATGGTGATTCTGGCAGTCAAGATAAGGCCGTCATGTTCTTATTCTTCAATAGTTCACCTGTTTAGCTTAAGGCAGTAATTGGAAAGTGTTATCTGCAATGTGACAGAAATGTGGTTGTTCATGGTATTCTTGTTGCATAACCTAATAGCTGTCTTTTTTGTTTGAAATTGCTATCTTCCACACCATCACTGACGCTCCTGCAAATAAGGGCAGCCAAACCACAAGAACGGCATTCTTCTCTAGTTTACATGCTGAAACACTATGTGGTTATAGTAGGTATCTTAGTCTGGTTTGTTTTGACGATTCGAATAAGGGTTTTAGACACTTGTCATCTGAAGCCATCTTAAACTATGCTTGGTCAAGGTTTAGCTCTCACTAATCTCTTCCTCACTTCTTACTGCTTATTGTGATTATTGGCTAGTTATCTATAAGGATTTTCCCCAAGCCTTTCTCTCTTCAAGGGATTTGGCTTTTAACCACAACTTCAGGTCTACTGACTGAAGGAGTGAAAGTGGTAGGCCTGTCTCTCCATCTCCAAAACATATTCTGGCACTCTGGTTAACACCCCCAGAATATTTCCTCTCCATACTGTGTAATTTAAAAGGAGGCTGACCCAGATGTTTTGTTGTTGTTTGTTTTTTTGGTAAGCCGTAGTTTTGCCTCTGGCTAATCGTTTCATCCATTCCATTCCTGAGTATCCTGTTCTGTCATAAAGAGCTTGCCAGTGTAAATCGAACCTGTTCTGTTTGTTATGGCTGAAGTCCAGCAGCTTAGCTTGGCAAAGCTTTAGGCATTTGTTTGGTTGCTTGGTTGAGAAATGATTTCAGGTAATGTGCATCAAGTGTCAGTAAGTGGAGGAAATAAATAATGTCTAATGCTGTACATAGTCCTTGCCTCAGGTCAGGATGTGAAAGCAACCAGCAAGTTAAGACTTATTTTATTTTATTTTTGTGATTTAAGGTTTGATGCTGTTCTCTGGAAATTATAGAGTTGCAATCTTCATTTTCAAAGTAGACTGAAGAAAGTCTTTGCACCCCCAAAACTATATTATTTGATTATTTGATTCTAAAATCCACCCAACGCAGACCTTCACGGAAGGTGCTTGCTTAACACTCTTTGACATTCATTTTGTTTTTACACAGCTCTTTGGAACGCTTCATTCTGATTGGTCAGTTGTGGAATTCAGCGGTCACCATGGAAAAACTGTATTTTTTGTCTTTGACTGTGAACTCGATCTTTCTTGTTTCGTACATCTTGTGTCTAATCAATTGTAAGAGCTGAGACAACTTAAGTATTTATATTGCTGTAAAATTGTTGCAATGTTTGCCTTGTTGATTGATTTGTACATTGTGGACAGTTTTTATACAGGTAAAAGTATAAAACAATTTAAACGCATCAGTATTTCATCTCCATATTTAATGAGTATAATAAAGCGGGATATATGCTCCGTGTCAGGGCCCTGATTAGCCTATTGGGTTTATAATTTTGCGATCATTTTCTAATCGCATATTGTCCCTTACATACTCCATCTGCACTCTCAAATAATGGTGCAAGTTAAGCTAAATATACCAAATATATATTAATGGAAACTCAGAGCTACACCAGTAGTTGACCTCCTTTTTAGGAGTCCATATAGTCCATCTCTTGGATCAGTTCTAATCTCAAGCATGAAATGGCATGTTTTAAAAGGATGGTTGACCACATATGTCCTCATTTACTCATTTACCCTGATGTGGTTCCAAACCTCTAGTACTTTGTTTGTTGTAACACAAAAGAAGATATTTTGGGATATTATGAGTGAACTATCCTTTTAATGTCATCTACTGACTGACAGCCAAAGCTTTTATATTTAGTTGGCCAATCCTGTTCAGGTTCTTATTCATAAATCAGCCTGGATTGGCGGATAAGAAAAACCATCACATGCTCTTTCGGGGGAGGGATGCACTGTGACAGTGGTTGATCTCACAACATGGCTTAAGATCACAAGAAATTGTGCGCTTCATTGTTAGAAAGAATAATTGCTTCTTCGTGTTACTACATCATTTGCAAAGACCTTCAAAATGTTACTTGTTTCTTGACTTCTTCTGAACTCTTCTGATTTACTTGTTGACTGTCATTGCACAGCAAAGTTTTACTAACATCCTGGCCTTTTTTGAACCTGTGACCTCCCACAAGTGGTGTGCCTGAAAATTATGTATTCAGATACAACCTGTTACCTCCAAAAAAAAAAAAGGGGGGATTAGCAGAGCTTCATTTTTATAGGTGCAGTTCTGGCATGTTGTTGCCTGTGTTTAAATGTAAAGACATTCATTAAAACAGGTTTAAGCTCACGACTTCAGGGGAAATTGTTAGGTATTGTAAAAAGGGATGCAGAACCAAGGGTCATAAGCTTCTCTATCTCACTCTCTCTCTTTTCCCATGAGGCCTCACAGAGGATTATGTATGTGCAATTGAAACTTGGCAAATGACTTTCCTCCCTCCCCCCTCCAAAAAAAAAAAAAAAAAACATTTCAGCAATGCTGCCAATCCGTCTTTATGTCTGAGCAGCAACTGTTGTTTTAGTTTAAATCTGAGATGAAGAACAAACAGATGAACAGGACAGGGAACATCCAGAAAAAGAAAGAGAAATGCAGGTCAAACATGCAGAACAAAATGGGCAAAAAGGCCAAGATGGCGAACTCTGGTGAGTATTTCTCTTGTCTAATTATTTGAATATAAATGAGACAAGAAATATTCTTCACGATGATGCTATTTGCAAATGTTTTTTTTCTCGCAAATATAAATCACTCTGTCTTTCAGCTCTCTCTTTCTTCTAAACATGTGTGTTTATTCTATATGTCTCATTATTCAACCCACAGTTTCTCTTATACTTCAATCAGTGTCCAGCTTCATGCAGATGTTTATAATGGGCCGAGGTCAATGAAATGTTTATTGGCCCCGCTTGGCAGTCATATGGTATTGTGAAGGAGCAGGAGCTGTGTATTATTCCCATATGGAGGTTTGACAGCGTGTATATGGGTGTGTCTGTATGTGCGTGTAAGAAGATGCTTGAAAAGTAGCAGTTTAGAAGATTAAAAGATTTGAAGGGGGTTATAATGTTTCCCGTGAGGCTGTATGGTTTTGTTTCTTTGAGATCATTGATCTCAGTACCTTCCAAATCGAAGAAGGTCTCTATTTCAGCATAATTCAATTTCTCTTTATAAAAGAGGCGGAGCCTTAGAGGAAAAACAGCTGTAAGATGCGCATGACATGAGGAGGTGAATAAGTAAACATCTTGCTTGACTGTTTCAGACGATCACACGGATCACAGAATTGCCAACTGTTTGATGCGGATGAGAAAAAGTAACATGTTGTGTGCTGCAGATGTCCTGGGAAGGTTTTAAAAAACTGTTTATTTATTTATTTATGTATTTTAAATCGTCACTACAAAGACTTGGTCATAGTCAGTGATAAATCAATAATTGAAAGCCTATAAGCTGTTCGACAGTAAAATGAGGCTGTGCGATACATTGGTCTCCAGTGTCATGAGCACAGACGGCGAAAGATGAAAATAATAATGACCAATTATGGTAATGTGATGTGTTCTGTTGGCATGCTCACGTAAACACAGCAAAGGGTTGTTAAAGGCTTTCAGATGCAATTTCATGAACTTATCACACTCCAGCTTTAATATTCACCTATTTTGCTGAGGCGAAACATTTGTGACTAATCTATCCTCGTAAGGGTGTTTTAATCTCGTCCACAACTACAATTCATCAGTCTCGGACATCTCTAATACGACTTTTATACACAAACTAGGTTTGTTGTCATTCTGTAGAATTGTTTTGTGTAGCCACTGCTCATTAGCATGATAGAAAGAGAGCTTGGGGTATTGGGAAAGATATTTTTCTATGTCATTTGTCATTGCACTAGTATTTGTGCAGAGCAGTTTTTTAGAAACTGGGCGTGACCAAAGAAGTTTTTTAGACTTGGAGAAAGCAATCTGTTAGCATGCCCATTCGTCGTAAAGGGTTAGTTACGTAAATTATAAGTAGTTAAAAGTAATCCATATGGCTCCAGAGGGTTAATAAAGGTCAACTGAAGCAAAGCGATGGGTTTTTGTAAGAAAAATATTTAAATCTTTATAATCTAAAATAACTAGCAAATCGCAATTCAAGTTACAGTGGAAAAGTAACCCCTGACATCCTATTCCTACATCCTACATCATACACCTGAACTCTCTTGTGAATGTGTGGATGGACATTACCAAAAGCTAGTGATTATAGTCTATAAAGTTATAAATATTGGTATTTTTCTTACTAAAATGCATTGCTTCGCTTCTGAAGGCCTTTATTAACCCCCTGGAGCCTTATTGGATTACTTTTATGATGGATGGATGTGCTTTTTTGAGGTTTTCAAAATCACAGTTACTTTTTACTCCCATTATAAAGCTTGGAAGAGCCAGAATATATATTTTTTAATATAACTCTTATTGTGTTTGACTGAAAGAAGATAGTCATACACACTTAGGATGGCTTGAGGGTGAGTAAATTATGGGATTATTTTGATTTTTGGGTGAACTATTCCTTTAATGGCCATTAATCAGCTTCCATCTGTGTTATGCAAGATGACTTTCACCTTCTTTGATGCATGATTAAAAACAAAGTGCACAAAGCTGTTAAGTGATGGAAAAGATTTTAAATTGAAAATTTAGTTTGACCATTTTTTTATGTGATTTTGTTATGTGATATATTAATTGTTTTTAAATTACATGTTTTCATAATAAATAATAAATACACAGTCAAGCAATTTGATAATACGGCACCAAATGTATTAATGATTATATATATATATATATATATATATATATATATATATATATATATATATATATATATATATATATATATATATATTTTTAATTTTTTGAAAGAAATTATATTTATTAAGCAATGACGCATTCAATTTATCAAAATTGACAGTAAGGACTTTTACATTTTGATATAAAAGGTTTCTTTTTAAAATAAATGCTGTTCTTTTGACATTCCATCAATGAATGCTAAACATTTTTTTTTAATCACGGTTTCCACAAAAATATTAATGAGTTAAACAGTTAAACTGTTTTCAACATTGATAATAATAAGAAATGTTTCTTGAGCAGCAGATCAGCATATTAGAATGATTTCTGAAGGATCATGTGACACTGAAGACTGGAGTAACGATGCTGAAAATTCAGCTTTGCCATCACAGGAATAAATTACATTTTAAATATACTAAAATAGAAAACAGTTATTTTAAGTTGTAATAAAATTTTACAATATTACTATTTTTACTGTATGTTTGATCAAATAAATGCAGTCTTGGTGAGCATAAGAGACTTTTTTCAAAAACATTTAAAAATATTACCGACTCAAACTAGTGAACTATAATGTACATGTTGCAAAAAGGGGATGTACTATTCGAACACCACTGACTTAACCCTCGCCTCCTTGAACTTCTGGACCACTGTCTCGGCAGAGGTACCAAAAAGTCCTGCAGGTGACACCGGGGCATTAAGAAGAAAATCTCACACTTTTTCCTTGAGCCCCTAGAGTTTAAGGGTTAGTTCACCCAAAAAATAAAATTCTGTCATTAATTACTCACCCTCATGTCGTTCCACACCCGTAAGACCTTCATTCATCTTCAGAACACAAATTAAGATATTTTTGATGAAATCCGATGGCTCAGTGAGGCCTCCATTGACAGCAAGATCATTAACACTTTCAAATTCCCAGAAAGCTACTAAAGACATATTTAAATCAGTTCATGTGACTACAGTGGTTCAACCTTAATGTTATGAAGCGACGAGAATACTTTTTGTGTGCCAAAAAAAAAAAAAAGACTTTATTCAACAATATCTAGTGATGGGCGATGTCAAAACACTTTACGAAGCTTTTCGAATCTTTTGTTTTGATTCAGTGGTTTGGAGCGTGTATCAAACTGCCAAAGTCATGTGAACCATTGACATTTCGAAAAATTTCAAAACGCTTATGCCTTGTTTACTGAAATCATGTGACTTTGGCAGTTTGATACATGCTCCGAACCACTGATTCGAAATGACATGAGGATGAGTAATTAATGACAGAATTTTCATTTTTGGGTGAACTAACCCTTTTTAAGCCAAAGATGCCTCTCTGAGGTCCACAAGCCTCCATGTCATTTGGCACAGTCTTGATGGCAAGGCTGGAGCCTTCCATGTGGACGTAGCACCGAGTATGAGATAGCTCGCTTGCGCATCCTCAACCTGGGCCATCCTCGCATAGCCGGAATCGGTCATCCAAGCTAGAGCTGCACAATATACCGCTTTAGCATTGATATCGCGATGTGCGCGTCCGTGATAGTCACATCGCAGGATGTGCAATGTCTAGTATAGGGATAATTTAATTCTTACAGACCAGACACCATTCTTCAAAAAGCATGTGATTCTTGGATTAATTGCAAAGTTTGAGCATCATACAATGAAAATTTACCATTTGCACATGTTTACCATTGCATGTCTTGTCAGTGTAAACATACAAGCGATTTAAAACCATTAGAGCACAAGAAGGCATGAAAGAGTGCTCACTTCTGAACGTGTGGCTGTTTTCTGTGCGCACACACAGAGCCACGCAGATACACATGAACACCGATTTCCTTTCAGCATCTATTTGTGCCTGAACGGACTCGTACGTGCAAAACAATTGCCAAAATGCACATCTCTGCGAGTATCCTCATAAACACAGTTGCTTATGGCTTAGGTGAAGGTAAAAAAATGTGTAACAATATTCTGGATCTGCGGATTCGTTCTTAAAGTGACAGCAGCCTAATATTCCTGCTGCTTTCTGTGTCATGAATGTTAATCATACAACAAAACACACAGAGAGAAATCACTTTTGTAGTTTTAACACAGATTAATTATATTAAATTTATACAGTGAAGACTATGCAGTGTTATGTTACATTAGTATTCAGGTACAATTTCTGTACCTGAATACTGTTAGACTTATTTTAAATTATAAAAAAAAAAAATTCATTTGTATCTTTGTTCTATTATATTTATCTGTGTTTGTAGTGTGTTCATTATTTTCTATGCATATTCACTCACAAAAATCACCCCAGTGATTCTAGAATGATTAATTCTTTCCAAATATAGCTATTCAAGTCATCTGGTGAATTTTTTTTCCATATCGCAATATATATCGCAGAAAAACAAAATATCGCGAAGTCATTTTTTTCCAATATTGTGCAGCCCTAATCCAAGCGGCTTGGGGCAATTTCCTCTCTCTCCACAGACCAATCTTTTTTTAACTTGGCTGTGGTGTGGGTCATTATGTGGACCAGCTCCTCATATGTAGGGGTGAGGGAGGAGGCAGGCTCACTCAACACATCTGCCTCAACTTCTAACACGTCTATTTGTTCAGAACTAGACCGGACCAATAACATGCTCTCTGCCAAAGTGGCTGCGAAAGGGTTAAACCCGTCTTCTGCTAACTCCATCTGTGACCCTCACGATCGTAATCGCCAGGCTGGGGAAGCGGTCACAGTGAGGACAACCAACTGATTGAGCATGCTCCGCTTCAAGACACATAACACACAACAAATAACACAAGAAGATTGCTGGGTGTTATGTATCTTTGACACGGCAGCACACACTTTCTGAATGACTTGCTAAACATTTTTTATTCTCCTAGCCACAAGCAAACAGAGTTCACACACTCTGCTTGCAAACAAATGGCTTTCTGAGGATAAAGAAGCTGATGACGTGCTCTCTAGATACTGTTATATACCCTGCTTGCACACCTGTGACATCACCTGACCACACGTATTGCACACCTGTGAGTCACTGGCTCACGAGGAGCGTTCCCATAGCGTCAACTCCATGACGCAGTGTAGAGTTCCACTTCAAAAGGGAACCTTGACCCCCTGACCGCTTTCGTGACAGCCTAGTTCACTAGAGACATAGAGTGGAGAGTAGGATGTTTAGATGGTCATCATTGTTTATTTACCTCAGTCTTTCTCATTTCTTTTTCTTGACTCTTGCAGATAGAATGACGAATAAGCATTTGGGCAACCAGACAAGTGCAGCATTGCAGATGGACAATGGAGTGGAGGCAGAATTAAAAAACACCACGCACCAACAATGTGGCTGGTTTTCACGCAACCTGCTCCTTGCCCTCACTGTGCTAGGTGCGGACGTGTGTGTGTGTGTGTGTGTGTGTGTGTGTGCGTGTGCGTGTGCATGAATGTGTGGGAGTGTTTGTATACAAATTCAGAGATGTCTTTGTCTCTTTCCTTGGAAGCTCAGTTTATGATATTAATGCCTGTTTTTTGATCATAAACTCATAAAGCCAATCAAGTCACAGTGTGGTGATAAACAGGAGGGACAGTATTATTGCTGATCACTGTTTAAAATATACGGGAAGAGATTAGATTATTTCATTGATATGATGCTTTATGATGATTATGATGCTTTTTCATTGATATGATGCTTTAATCTCAGTCTCGGTCAGGCTTTAACTTTAGCTTTCATCTACTCTTTCCTTTTACTTTTACTCAGGGCTTGACATTAAAGGGGTGGTTGATTATGATTTCACATTTTAACTTTAGTTAGTGTGTAATGTTGCTGTTTAACCATAAACAACATTTGCAAAGTTACAACGCTCAAAGTTCAAAGCAAAGGGAGATATTTCCTTTTTAAGAATTCTCTGTTTAAGGACTACAACAAACAGCTGGTAGGGACTACAACAAGCTTCTTCCCTGGTTATTGACATCACTAACCCTAAAATTTACATAAACCCTGCCCCTGAGATCACGCAACAAAGAGGTGAGGCCATGTTATTGCAATACAATATGTAACACAAATGCAATAGCATGTCATAAAAGCAAGATGACAACATGACAAGTTATAACCGTAATTAAGCTAAGCTATACCTATTCTATCTTCATGCAGCATACACTCTGGCTCTATAGGATCTTACAACAGTTCCCACACAAGCGATTTATAGATTATCATGACAGAATATGCTAATCAATGACTTTAAAGGTGCTACAGAGGATGTTTTGTTTCATACAGTTTTGCAATATTACTTGAAACTGTCTTTACTAACTGATAAAAGACTATTTATTAGGTGCACTGAAAGGAATAATATTAATATACATCATCTGTTCACGAGGTAGGGCCTTAAAAACATCAGCCATAAACGATTGGCCCTCTGGCTTGTCAATCACTGCCGTGACATTCCTTGTGAGAGATGAGCGTGGCTGCGCGCTCCAGTAACTTTCCACACTCCACAGGCGCTGCATGCAATGTTTTTGTCAGGAGACAGGAGTAACAACTGCAGATTATGAGTTACCTGCGGTGAGTCCGACATAATGAATCCACTAACACGACACAGTGAATGCCGGTGGTAAACACTCGTGTTCCAATACTCGTGCACGAGTTTTGGGAGGCGTTCCCTCGAAATGAGCTGTGAAGGAGGGGGGTTGTTCTTACGCATGCACTCATTTCAAAAACTCAGTAACCGTCTTTGGTTTCTCAGTCGACGAAAAGATCCTCTGTAGCACCTTTAAGATAGTCAACTCCACATCAACTACATAAATTAAGCAACTAACCATAAACGTCCTGTTGCATTCTACATGTTGTCACTTCTTCTTGAGTCTCTTCATCATTGTCCGACACCAGTTTGAACATAAAAGGCTGAACAGTTTCTAACATTTTAAGTGAGTCTGCGTGGGTTGAATTTTATATATAATATATACATTTTTTTAATTGTAGTCTTTTAAAAAGACATCTGAAATAATAAACTAAGTGCGATGTAGTGTTGTCAAAAATATAGATTTTTCGATACATACAGACACAGAAATTTCTGAAACGCTTCCAGTACTCATTTTCCACAGAATAGATGCACGATACCAGCTGCTCTTTCTCACTCTCATCCCTCTGACAGTGAGTTGACACACAAACCCACCTCCCCTCACTCACTCTTTTCATTTGCTCCGGATGAATATTGTTGGTGTTACATGGGCTTGAATTTTGTGATCATACCCAAAAGTATGCGCATATAAAACCAGTTTTCAGTGCTAAATTGAGTTCTTTTTTGTTGCTTATTGCGCTTAAGCAGTCAAATACACACAAAATAATATTAAAATGCCGGTCTTGGTGAGTATTCACGTAAGCACAGTTAGTTATGTTTTCAGTGAACGTAAACATTTGAGAAAGAAAACACATCTAACAGTATAATGGATCCGTGTGTCAGGTCTTAAAGTGACAGCAGCCTAACATATCTGCTGCCAAATTATGAGGTAATATTACAAATATCTATATGGCAGTTTTCCCCCATGGTATCGATGTCAAAATTGTGGCTAGTGAAAATGCTGAGTGGCTAGTAACTTTGGAAAACCACTAGTCACTGTGTCTGGTGAGGGGAAAAAAAAAAAGTTAATGTCAAGCCCTGCTATAAACCTTGTCTGTGGTTTCATAACTGCGATCATCTGTCAAACCGCAGACAAATACCAAACTAGCAAGTTCTTTGTCATTTTTTTTTTTTTTTGGCCCCATGTAGTGAAACTGTTTATATAGCAGTAGTTTGAGATGTTGCAGATGCAGTGGTGCAGACAGTTATGCAGTGGTGTGTGTGTGAAAAACCTTGAATTCTAAAATGCTGTGATCCATACAGCTTTTAATGAGCAGGCTGAACATAACCAGTGTAATCGCCAAACTCTCACAGGTGTAATAGCAGGCACAGTGATGGGCATGATGCTGCGTTATGTTCCTGATCTGGACACAAACAGTCTCATGCTGGTTTCCTTTCCGGGAGACGTCCTTATGAGAATGCTAAAGATGCTCATCCTGCCCCTCATCATTTCCAGTCTCATTACAGGTTAGGCTTTGAACACAAGCTCTGTTTTCTGCTTGTTAATGTCAATGAAGTGTCTACAGCACAGAAAAGAAGCTGTTTATTTGTGTTGATACAATATCTCTCTCTTCCTCTCCCGGACTTGCAGGCCTGGCTGGTCTGGATGCTCGCTCCAGTGGAAGAATGGGCTCCAGAGCAATGGTGTACTACATGTCCACCACAGTAATTGCTGCTATTCTAGGTGTCATCCTGGTGCTTGGCATACACCCTGGGAACCCAAAACTCAGATCCAGTCAGGTCAGCTCCGCCCCCAGGAACCAAGAGGTCAGCAGTCTGGATGCCTTTCTGGATCTGATCCGAAACCTTTTTCCAGAGAACCTGGTCCAGGCCTGTTTTCAACAGGTAAAAATTAGTGTTTGTGCTTTTGAGAATTTATGTCAAGTCACCTTTATTTATATAGTGCTTTATACAATACAGATCGTTTCAGAGCAGCTTTACATGTGTCATTGTTCAGCTGAAGTCAATTCAGTGTTGAATCATTTCCATTGTAAAGATCATCAACTTCTATTTTAGTTTATTTCATCTATAAAGCAGTTCTATTGAAAACAGTGATATCCTCATCTAGCTCAGTTCCCTCCAGTTGTGTCAGTGCAGTCAGTCATGTGGGCAATTTACCTTTTCATCCTTTTGCTTTTCTGTCCTTTGGAAAATGTAATCTTTCAGAACAGTGGCGCAGAGGGTAGCAGGTTGCTCATGATGTGTAAAGAGCTGTGCTCATGGAGACCTGGGTTCGAGTTTAAACTTGGTCAAACTTGAGTGCTGTCTGTGGCCAGTGATTCACAGCCTTTTTTTTTTTTTTTTTTTTTTTTTTTTTGCATAGTTTGTTCATGTTTTTTTAGCACAAGCATTAAAGTGCGCCTATTATGCTATTTTAAATGTTACTAATTTTATTTTTGAGGTCTCCTACAGTTTACATGCATTCAAGGTCAAAAAACTTTAATTTTGAGTACTTAATCTGATCACATGACACAGTCCTTAACACAGAAGATGATAAACATTACCGTGGTGTGTATAAGGCTGATTCCAGATAACCAGCCTCTCATCCGAGGAGTTTTCTTCCAGTTAATGTATGCTTTAATTGCACCATTTCACAGTGGATCCACCTGGATCATGAGCTTTTCCCCTAATAGTTTGTTTGATTTGAGTGTGTTGCGCAATACATTTTTATTAAACAACAACAAACCCAAATGAAAAAAAGTGCACTAAAATACACTTTATTTTTAGTTTGTACACTTCCATGTACTTAAAGTACTCTATTTTCATGTACTAATTTTGTAAGAAGACAAAGATAAACACTAGGAAAAAGACTTTAATGACAAATATACTGAAGACTGGAAAGAATCACACGTCAACATTAACGAGAACCGACAAACACTGAAGGAGAACTGGGGACAAATGCTGCCTTCACATGCTCTCAGAATTATTGGAAAGAGTTTACTAGGTCAAAATTGCACATGAACAACCTCCCATTTCGAAACTTGAATACGATGAGCTCGTAATCACGACTTTAGAAGTGGGAATTATCAAATTTCTGATAGCACATGAAGGCAGCATTATAAGCATGGACCAAACAAGGGAACTGATGAGATAAATAACTACACACAAGGTGTAAATAATGACAAATCAGTACAAGTCAGGAAAACAAGGACACAGAGAGCAGAATACATGCATGTGACAAGCACACTTTTAAGTAATGCACTGATAAAATACTTCTGTATATTTGTTTTACTTTATCTGACTACAGATTTATCAATTTAAGTGTTAGTGCAAATTAGTGCATTTATATTAAGTGTACTTAAAGTCCCCCTGTAGTCAATAATTTTATCCCTTAAAACTCATCTTTGATCACCAAAAATACGTATTTAAATGTTTTTTTCCTGTGGAAAAAAAAAATCTTAATGTCTCAATAGCTTGAATGTAACTCTATACCCTTGCCTCATTTAATATACACGGATGTATGAATATGATAATTAGCCCCGCCTCCACTCACTCGCACAAGCTCAGACTAGATCCACTCGGTCAACTTACTGAGGTAAATGCACAATGGTATCCCTTTTTACAACGTCGGACATAACAGTAATTAATATGAAGTCAGTGTCTCTCAGAAGTCAAGATGGGCAGAGGATCACCAATTCCCCCAATGCTGTGGCGAAAAATAGTGGAGCAATATCAGAAAGGAGTTTCTTAGAGAAACATTGCAAAGAGTTTGAAGTTATCATCATCTACAGTGAATAATATCATCCAAAGGTTCAGAGAATCTGGAACAATCTCTGTGCGTAAGGGTCAAGGCCGGAAAACCATACTGGATGCCCGTGACCAAGGCTCATTTAAAATGGACTGTGGAAAACTGTTCTGTGGTCAGACGAATCAAAATTTGAAGTTCTTTTTGGAAAACTGGGACGCCATGTCATCCGGATTAAAGACAAGGACAACCCAAGTTGTTCTCAGCGCTCAGTTCAGAAGCCTGCATCTCTGATGGTATGGGGTTGCATGAGTGCATGTGACATGGGCAGCTTACACATCTGGAAAGGCACCATCAATGCTGAAAGGTATATCCAAGTTCTAGAAAAACATATACTCCCATCCAGACGTCGTCTCTTTCAGGGAAGACCTTGCATCTTCCAACATGACAATGCCAGACCACATACTGCATCAATTACAACATCATGGCTGCGTAGAAGAAGGATCCGGGTACTGAAATGGCCAGCCTGCAGTCCAGATCTTTCACCCATAGAAAACATTTGGCGCATTATAAAGAGGAAGATGCGACAAAGAAGACCTAAGACAGTTGAGCAACTAGAAGCCTTTATTAGAAAAGAATGGGACAACATTCCTATTCCTAAACTTGAGCAACTTGTCTCCTCAGTCCCCAGACGTTTGCAGACTGTTATAAAAAGAAGAGGGGATGCCACACAGTAGTAAACATGGCCTTGTCCCAACTTTTCTGAGATGTGTTGATGCCATGAAATTTAAAATCAACTTATTTTTCCCTTAAAATGATACATTTTCTCAGTTTAAACATTTTATATGTCTTCTATGTTGTATTCTGAATAAAATATTGACATTTTTTGGAATCGGGTTTGTAGTTTGTGACGTCAGAAACACCAGCGATTTTAAACCGTTTTTGGTTTATTGCAGTTTAAAAGAGAAAATACTCAGCAATGATGTTGACTTATGAATTTGCACATGGTTTGTCTTAAAGCAAGTTAAAAACACCAAATAGACATATGAACACCATTAAAAACTTGATTTTCACCACAGTTGGGAAATGTACTTATAACTAGTACATAAGTAATATATTTTTAATAAAATCAATTTAAACTATTATTATATAAAAGTCTACTAAGATTGAACTAATTTTTGAAGCATTCAAAGCACCCTTCTAAGAAATACACTTATAAAACCCCTCTGTATATTTTTGTGGTAGTATACTTTATTTCAGTGCATTAAAATTAACTTAAGTATTAGTGGTATTTAGTATACTTTTTCACAAATGTACTTTCTTGTATTTAAGTATTTTATTCTAGTGTGTTCAAGTATACATTATTTTTACCTGGGAAAACAATTTTCACAACGCTGTGGAGGGTAGAGACTATTTACATATGTTAAAATCAAATGTGATGTGCCATGCAGAGACTTCTGAGAACATCTTTGTACTGTATTACACTGTGAATTAATAGGCTTGATTTTCTTACTATCTGCTTGACTGACTTTTTTTTTTTTTTTTTTTTTTTTTACAATATTTATAATACAACTACAGATACAGATACAATATAATGTTTCTCTGTATATAATAAAAGGTAACTTTCAGAGCAATTACAATGAGTTTACATTCCTTTCTTGTTAAAGTAAATAATAAGTGTATATTTAGACTAAAATATTCTGTCTAAAAGTGTTTTGCTTACAGTTACAGAATGATCATCTCTTTCTTGCTTCTCTTTTCAGGTTCAAACGGTGATGAAAAAAGTAGCTGTGCCAGTCCAGAACCAAACAGAACCAATCGTTGTCAACAGGAAGAAACTGGAAATGAAGTGGGGAATGAATGTTTTAGGTTAGATGATACTGTTTTTTTTTTTGTTTGTTTGTTTGTTTGTTTGTTTTTCTGTATTCAAAACAAAAAATGCAGCATAACTTTTTTTGGTCTGGTTCTCAAGGGAGCACCTGGAGATGTTGCTTGGTACTCACACTTTATGCGACACACTTATCCTAAAAACTGTCCTCATCACTTTCCTTCTGACTGCTCTCCTCACTATCTTCTTTTCTCGAACATGGTAGATGATAATGATTTTTTTTTTTTTTTTTTACTAACATTAAAGGGTTAGTTAACCCAAAAATGAAAATTCTGTCATTAATTACTCCCCCTCATGCCGTTTCACACCCGTAAGATCTTCGTTAATCTTCAGAACACAAATTAAGATATTTTAGTTGAAATCCGATGTCTCAGTGAGGCCTGCATAGGGAGCAATGACATTTCCTCTTTCAAGATCCATAAAGGTACTAAAAACATATTTAAATCAGTTCATGTGAGTACAGTGGCTCAATATTAATATTATAAAGCGACGAGAATATTTTTGGAGCGTCAAAAAAAACAAAATAACGACTTATTTAGTGATGACCGATTTCAAAACACTACTTCAGGAAGCATCGGAGTACAAATGAATCAGTGTGTCGAACCTGCTGTTCGGAGCGCCAAAGTCACGTGATTTCAGCCGTTGGCAGTTTGACACGCGATCTGAATCATGATTCGACACGCTGATTCATTATGCTCAGATGCTTCATGAAGCAGTGTTTTGAAATCGGCCATCACTAAATAAGTCGCTATTTTGTCAGCAAAGGCTGTTGTCACTTTAAGAAGGAAAGCACGGACCGAATAACTGACACATCCGGTTTCTTTCTCAACTGTTCACTTCTGACATAACCGAGAGAATACTTGCCGAGACAGGTATTTTGACATAATTTTGTGTGTATGTGGCGGTTCAAGCGCAAGTAAAAGCGAAAGAGGAATTAATTCGGTGTTCGAGCGCTGACTCTCTCTCTCTGCGTGCGTGCGCTCGCGTGTTTCGGGGGTGTGTGGCTGTGCGCACAGATAACAGCTCTCGAGTCCCGATTTTTCATGTATTTTTTTAAACGTGTCCCTGTGAACCTGTCCTCAAAAATGTTGGTGCTCAAAATGACTTCCCTCCATGTTTACTGGTGCGCATTGTTTATTTTTACCGCGTACCTGCGTACCACTTATGTGCACCCCTGAGCATAAATGTAATTTTAAGTAAAACAAAAATATTAAAAGTGTCATTTCAATTGTGAATGTAGCTGCATTATTAGAAAACCAAATAATGTTACAAATTATAGATAGAAAATAAATAGATTGCTGTTTCATTTCATTGTTTTTAATTGTAATTTTGATTTACTTAAGGTTTGATTGGGTTCTTCATCACATTTGGTATCTGCATGGGGAAAATGGGAGAGAGGGGGAAGCTCATGTCTGATTTCTTCAACATCCTTAATGAGATCATCATGAAGATGGTGTCCATGATCATGTGGTCAGTATTCTGCCTTTATTTTGAGTGTGTTCCAGTTAGATATCTATTGCAACTGAACAAGTTGTTTTAGCCATTTTTTACTCTACTCATAAATAACACTAATTGATCTCTGCATGTTTTGATTCCTAAGACATGGAATAAAACAGGCTAGAGAAATGAAAAAGGTTTTGTTCAAATCTGTCTAACATGATCAGAGGCGTTCAGCAGAGGGACAGAATTAGAATAAAAAAGTATAGATTGTAAGGAAGAAAGAGAGAGGGGAATTTGTCAGGAAGAGAACAAGACAAGAATCTGAGAGAGAGCAGAATCATATTTGTGTTCCCATGAGTAAATGTGGGAGTTTTATTCTGGATGTAATACATCCTTCGACACATAGACCGCAGACAGATACCCACACTCTGGCAAAAACACATAGCTGAAAACAGAGACGGCGCTGAATTTATGAAACATGTCTGCAGAAATAAAACGCTTGATCCATAAATCTAACAAGCCATTTTACAGCACAAAAGAAGTGAGGCGGTGGGATGGAACATGTTCATTTCATATTCTATTACATTTTTAACATTAAAAGAACAAACACAGAATAAGTAAATACCCCAAAATAAAAGCATATGACAACAAAGACAGACTCCGCTCAGCCCTGAGACCATCCCATCTGCAACTAACTGTGTCCTGTGTTTTCCGCTCACAGTATGTAAACTGTTCAAACGATACAATAAACATCATCTGTTGCTTACCATAACAGACTGTGAAATATTTATACACAGCGTTTTAGATTAATTAAATTTAGACCACATACAAAGTAACGTCTTTTCATTTGCCGCTCAGGTTGCGAAACGGGGTAAATATGATAATCCTCTTGTGTGAGACTCTCTACCTAAAATATAAAGGCAGCTAAGACCCATTTATACAGGATGAGGAAAATAATGAGCGTGATTGGCATTTATATTGTCTTTGTAAGGTAAAAGAAGTTATTTAAATGTGCATATATTCATTCTCTATAAATATAGCATTATTCTAATAAATATGAAGAGCAACATTTTCAGTGCAACTCAGATTTATTTGCTATAATTGTCAGGGTTATGGTAAGTTTTGTTTAGTTTCGTTTTCAGTCTGTACTATGTTCCCATTTTGCCTGTGTCCTGCGTTCCCTAGTTAGTTTCCTTGGTTGTTAATTAGTTCCTTCACCTGTTCTGTTTTACATTGATTATTCTCCCTGTGTATTTAAACCCTCAGTTCATTCTGTTCTTTGTCGTTGATGTATTATGTGCTTCTGTATTCTCTGATTCTCTCCTGGTATCTTACTTATTCATCGTCAAGTGATTGTGGATTTACGTAGCGAATTGTGACAATAATACTTTTCACAATAAATATTGTTCCCAAGTAGCTCTACAGAGAATATTGCCTCAATCCCAATGACCAAGACACAAATACATTTAATTTAAAGGTGCCCTCGAATGAAAAATTTAATTTATCTTGGCATAGTCAAATAACAAGAGTTCAGTACATGGAAATGACATACAGTGAGTCTCAAACTCCATTGTTTCCTCCTTCTTATATAAATCACATTTGTTTAAAAGACCTCCGAAGAACAGGCGAATCTCAACATAACACAGACTGTTACGGAACAGTCGGGATCATTAATATGTACACCCCCAATATTTGCATATGCCAGCCCACGTTTCCAACATTATAAAAGGCATTAGACAAGGGCAGCCAGTATTAACGTCTGGATGTGTACAACCAAATCATCAGACTAGGTAAGCAAGCAAGAACAATAGCGAAAAACGGCAGATGGAGCGATAATAACTGACATGATCCATGATAACATGATATTTTTAGTGATATTTGTAAATTGTCTTTCTAAATGTTTCATTAGCATGTTGCTAATGTACTGTTAAATGTGGTTAAAGTTACCATCGTTTCTTACTGTATTCACGGAGACAAGAGCCGTCGCTATTTTCATTTTTAAACACTTGCAGTCTGTATAATTCATAAACACAACTTCATTCTTTATAAATCTCTCCAACAGTGTAGCATTAGCCGTTAGCCATGGAGCACTATCAAACTCATTCAAAATCAGAAGTAAACAATATAACAGTATACAATACTCACATAATCCGACGCATGCATGACGAACACTTTGTAAAGATCCATTTTGAGGGTTATATTAGCTGTGTAAACTTTAAGGCACTGTTTAAGGCAAGCGCGAGCTCTGTGGGCGGAGAGCACGAGATTTAAAGGGGCCGCAGCATAAAATCGTCGCGTTTATAATTATGCCCCAAAATAGGCAGATAAAAAAAATTAATTAAAAAAAATGTATGGGGTATTTTGAGCTGCAACTTCACAGACACATTCAGGGGACACCTTAGACTTATATTACATCTTTTAAAAACACAATCTAGGGCACCTTTAAAATAAGTATTAAAATTTGCCACAGATTGATTGATTGATTGTCTGACTCTCTGAATGTTTATTTCCTACTATTAGTGCTAGAAAACAAAATTAGAGAACAAAAATTATGGCTCAGTAACATAAAAAAACAGTCTAACTCTGAAAAGAGCAGCTAAAAACCCTTGACTAACCTCCAAGTAACTCGACTGGTCTGTCCTCAGGTACTCTCCATTTGGCATTGCCTCCCTCATCTGTGGGAAAATTGCTGCCATCGGTGACCTGGAAGTGGTGGCGCGACAGCTGGGCATGTACATGGTCACGGTCATAGTTGGACTCATCATTCATGGCGGGCTCATCCTGCCATTCATATATTTTGCCATGACTCGGAAAAACCCCTTCACGTTTTACTCTGGTATCTTCCAGGCTTGGATCACTGCTCTGGGAACAGCCAGCAGGTACAGCTATCATACTATTCACATCATGTGTTTATGGGAATATGAAGAGTTCTGGCAGCACAGATTGAAGAGTTAAAGGTCACATTTGATTTGAGTTGTGAGATACTGCAATCTTTCGCTGTTTTACATATAGCGAAGCCAAAACACATTCTAATGTTGAAATATTATATTTTGTACTGGTATGTGGTCTAAGATGTTGGTTTTTTTTATATAAACGCAAACATAACTCAAGAAATCAGATAGATGACTTGATATATTTTAGACAATCATAAATCACATGACCTTATCTGGCCAAAATAAAACACACACTTTCTGATGTTTTCCAGAATAGTAGTCTAGAATGATTAATCTGTCTAAATGGAAGGGGAATTATGAAAACATATTTTAGAGAGTTGTTTATGAATAAATCTGGGTCTGTGGGATTATATCTGTTGAGCTAAACATTTTCTGAATGTTAAACCAACTGTCAATTTGGCACAGAATATGCATTCAATCCTATTAACTTTTTTTTAATATATATAATTACTGTTGTTGTGGGTTATTTTGGACACATGCTTAGTGAAGGCAGTTTTTCAAATGACAAATTAACATTTGTTAAACAATTGTAACAAATATAACTTTCTCTTTCTCAGTGCTGGGACATTGCCAGTGACATTTCGTTGTCTGGAGGAGAATCTGAATATTGATAAGCGTGTGACTCGTTTTGTGCTGCCCATTGGAGCCACTATAAACATGGATGGCACTGCACTCTATGAGGCCGTGGCTGCCATTTTCATTGCCCAGATGAATGATATTGCCTTAGATGCAGGACAGATTATTACTGTCAGGTAAGGAACTATGGAACTGAAACCAGACAAACTGCAATAAAGAATAATAACCCTTTCATCAGCAAAATCCCTGTCTCTATCGATATATAAATAAATATACCTCTATATTTACCAGATTAACAGTCAGTTTTTAGGTTGCATATTCATATTTTAATGACTGCAAATTTGTAGTAATTTTTATTTTATTTAAATTATTAAAATTATTTTATTTTGTTCAGGTAAGACTTTATTTCCTTATATGTGACTCTGGACCACAAAACCAGTCATAAGTCACACAGGTATATTTGTAGCAATAGCCAACAATACATAGTATGGGTCAAAATTATCGATTTTTCTTTTATGAATGAAATGTTCAAGGTGTCTGAATATATTTTGGTTTGACTGTATATGAATTATAAGTCATAAAGTCGCTGCACTGTTCTCACACGCAGCCTGAATACAGTTTTGATTTATGAGTCACATGTTTGGCTTTACGATCCTTTGTGTTGTTCCATAACAATCTGGTTATTATTACAGTTATTATTATTTCTTTTTATTACAATGGCTCTATAATTGTGATACAGTTACAAAACTTTAACCTGCAGCTACTTCACATATGTTCTTCTTTCATATCTTCTTCCAATCCATTTTCATTTTATTTGTTGTTTTCCGTCTTTGCTCCATTGAACTTTTTCCATTTTTTTCATCCTTTTCACTCCCTCTTAATAGATCATATCTGTCAGTGACGCCTCATAATGTCTCAGTCGTCGTTGTAGTATCATAATCCCCTTTCTTTCTTTCTTTCTCTGCAGTATGACAGCGACTTTGGCCAGTGTGGGAGCGGCCAGTATTCCCAGTGCAGGTCTGGTCACCATGTTGCTAATCTTGACCGCTGTGGGCCTTCCAACTCAAGACATCAGCCTGCTCGTCGCTGTCGACTGGCTTCTGTGAGTTCAAACAGCTCTGTTTGGGTTACGTACAGGGCCGTCGCTTACATCCCCCTGGCGACAGCTATGTGTATTGTTTCGTGTGTGGAGTCCTGACTAATTATCAGCTGTCCACATGAACATAAACAGCTATCCTGAGCTGTTCTGTATCAGCTTTTAGAGCTGTCTTTTGTGTATCTTTAGAGACAGAATGCGCACCTCCATTAACGTGGTGGGCGACTCTTTCGGGGCAGGCATTGTGGACCACCTATCACGGGCAGAGCTTGCTGTGATCGACGGAGACATCCCTCTATCAGACGAGGAGTTCGTCCCCCCTCCACCACTGCTCACTGAAATAGACCTTATAGATCCTCTCAAACCACCCGAACTGCCCCCTCGCTCCCCGCGCCCTCCCAAGCTCAATCATCACGCTCCGTCTCTGACCCCTTCACAGTCTCAATCGCACTCCATCCCGCACTCGCCCCGTTCCGTCCGTTCTCCGTCACCTCACTCCATCCGTTCGCCCTCTCCTCGCTCTGTGTGCTCTCACTCCCCGAGGCCTTTCCGAACACATTCCCCTCGTCTTTTACGCGGGACAGAGCCTGGATACTGTGCCCTGCCCACTTACGACAACCAGGTAAGGCTTTAAGTCATTGTAATTATTAGAGGGAAGAAAATTATTTATATCATTGTTTTTAGATTTTAAAATTTATTTTGATGATCAAAGTTTTTAAGCGATGATGTTCTCAAATAAACGGCCACACACTTCTTTGATCTGTTGGTCTTAAAGTGATAGTTCACCTGAAATTGCAATTTTTCTGTTATTATTTACTCACCTTCATGTCGTTTCAAACCTCATGACTGACTTTCTTCTGCGGAACATGAAATTTGCTCTTTTTCTTTTTTTAGTATACCACAGAAGTGATCAATATGTCTTCTGAACTATTACGATTGTTTTGTGCAATGAACAGAATGAGTCATTATTCACTCTCAAGCACTCCTTGACATGTTTAGGAGTGTTCATGAGAGAAGTTGCACTGTCCAATCTGTGAACAAATATTTCTTTGGACGGAGGGTTATAAACAGAACAGTTATTGTAAGAGTGGGTTTATCTCTGAAATTTTGATCACACTTTTTCTACTCTTTAAACAGCATTATGGTAAAAATGGAACACTATGGCAACAGCTTTCATACGTTTACTCGACGGCGTTTTGCTTAGGGGGTTGGGTGGAACTGGCAGAACAGTTTCTTTCAGTTTTATCCCCTCCGTTTGGCACTTGCGTTCGTAGTCATCCAGTTTGAAAAGTCTACAAACACAGAGGTTTTTCAGATTATTGTCGCAGCATTCTTTCCATATTTATGATTCTTTGCAGCCTTTAGCTGCTTCCTAAAGTGCGCTGGATTCTTCACTAGAAACCAAAAATAAATGTTGAATGTTTACTCTTTGAATTCTTGTACCCTGGAACAATACATGTCGACACAATTATGACTAAGAAGTTTGCTAAGAAGTATTTCCTACTAAAAAGCAGTCTGTTTTCTCTAATCACGTAGCACCAATTAAAAAAAAAAAACGCCTTATACTGTATAGGCAGCCAAGTTTTATTGAAAGCCCACTTTGCCAGTGGTTAACTCTTTCCCCACCATTGATGAAATTTTCCAGCAATCCATGTTTTCACTAGTATTTGGTGGGGGGCGCATATTGCACATATTCTAAAAGAAGAATAAAATGTTTATGTTTTGTTTTTTTGTTTAAATGAAGAGGCTCTGTTATTTCTTTTGATATACTGCATGTTCAGATATACATACAAAAAATATATATTCTGGGGGCCATGAAAGTTTTGTGAAAATGATCAAAAATGCTGAAAAAAGGGAATGGAGGAAATAGTTAATTGAGTGGTATCATTTTAATATACCAAGCCACTTAAAGTCCCAAAATCATCATTTTACGTTAAAATGTACTGATAACAACTAAAATACAAGTGGTACAATAGGGCCTGTTCAAAAGAAAAAAGCCACAAAAAGACAAAACCATCAGAGTAAGAAAAAAACAAAAATAAGAATAAACAAAATTTGGTATATAAAATATAATGATATTAGATGTGGCACACGGAGACTTCTTGGAATGTCCTTTTATTGTTTTACACCATAAATTATATAATAATTCACAGTTTTTTTCTGGCAAAAACCATAATTTGACAGAAATGTTAAACTATTCACAGTTTTTCATTGTATATGGTACAGTTAACCAGTGAAAAAGTTTTTACTTTTATAATTTTTGCAGCCTTTTTCTGTAAAAATGTCAAATATTTTTTACAGCAGTTCGGTTTGTAATGACATGAGAGTGAGTAAACTATTCATGTCAGTCTGATCAAGTAATTCCTATACTATGCAGTTTTTGTTGTGGATATTCTGTTCCCTGACACTCATCACTTTAAATCCTGCAGATTACCACACTTCCCAGAAGTTTCCGGGAGAGAGGCAGAGACCGGGAAAGAGACAGAGAAAGACAGAGACTGAGAGAACGGGAACGGGATAAAGAGAGCGAGACTGAGGAGGACGAGGAGAAAGAAAGAATGATGGACGAGGGGAGCGAAGGAGAGGAAAGTGACGACACGGCATACGACAGACGCCATGCCATCCCACCTTGTGACCTGCCCTGAACAGGAACAGACAAAGCTTTACCACATTTTCACAATACTAATTCTGTATTTCAGCACCCACCTTGCTGGATGAAAGACTTTGAGTACCTACGTGTGTTGTGTGTTTGTTCTGCTTTGAGAAACTTGACATAATTGAATAGAGGGTTCAAGTATGTTTCTTAGTGTCAGCTTAATAGTCTAGCAACACCAATTGTATGTAACTTACAGCTTATTTGCTTTTATTGGTTATTTGCTTTTACAGGATTTCAATAATAAACCGGATGAGTGCTTTGAGCGTTTATTGCACGTGCTGTGCCAGTCTTGATTTTACTTAGTCTTTGACTTCCCTGTCATATAATTTATCTAGGCTACTGGGATATTGGTTGGAACACTTACTGTCCCTGCGCTGCACTGAAAAACCCAAACTTACTCAATGATTCGAGGAATGGAGAGCCTTGACTCATTTGATCTGCCTTAGTTTACTTTCATAGCCTAGATTTCCTCTGTTCACTGCCAGTACATCATAAACAAAGAAATGACAACAGGCAGTTCAAATGAGCCGAGGCAGTTGGTTCCTATAAACAGTCCGTAGTTCCCATTTTATGATTTGTTGGGTTTTTCTTTTGACAGTGACAAGGACGTCACAAGCAGCTTTGAGTAAACTGAGGAAGTTTCTCTCCGTATGTTCTTTTCGTTCTGCAGGTCTTAAAAAAGTGAATCATAGACTGAACACATAATTTGCATGCACAGATTTACTAAATACTGTTTAGATTAGTGGGTGTGACGTACACAAACGTGACGTACTACATTTTTGTCAGCGTGCAAGTCATCCACTCTCATATGCAAAAAACACAAATGAGATTTTTATTTTATTTTATTTATTTTTTTTTTTTCAAATTAATTTTGCTTTACTGGCATGAGATACTGTAGTACAAATTGCAAACATTATTTTCTTTTAAATCTTATATTAATTAAAATGTTTTTTATTAATTAATAATATTATTATTATTAAATTATAGATAAATACACTACTGTTCAAAAGTTTGGGGTCTGTAAGGTTTTTTTTTTTTTTTAAGAAATTAAGACTTTTATTCATATACTGGTATAATGTTACAAAAAAAAAAATGTTGTTCTTTTGAACTTTCTGTTCATCAAAAAACTCTGGAAAAATGTTTCCACCAAAATATTAAGCAGCACAGCTGTTTTAAACATTGTTAATAATAAGAAATGTTTCTTGAGCAGCAAATCATCATATTCGAATGATTTCTGAAGGATCATGTGACACTGAAGACTGGAGTAATGATGCTGAAAATCCAGCTTTATCATCACAGGAATAAATTACATTTTAAAATATATTAAAATAGATACAATTTCTATAATTTATAGCAATATTTCAGAATATTCCTACATTTTTTTTAATCAAATAGATGCAGCCTTGGTGAGCATAAGAGAAACATTTGACCAAACGTTTGAACGGTAGTGTAAATAGAATAACACAGAAAATATTAATATCTTAATTGTTTCTCCCATTAAATATAATAAAGTGGAGACTTTCCTGAAATCAGGAAAAAGAAGAGCCTAGTACAGATCCTACATCTCAAATTGTGCTCAGATTTGATGATACCAAAATCTTCCCTCAAGCATCTTACATTTCAGTATGAACTCACAAATTTCTCATCACATACTTCCCAGTCATAAGCATTGGACAATGTAGTTCTGTAATCTTACTGTACAATTGTTTGGTTTGTTTGTATCCATATTTCTAAAACAGCTGAAACATAACTAAGAAATCCACTGAGCCTCTTAAGCAATGAAATAACCTCAGAAAGAGCAATATTTTTTCCTTTACAATTTAAGAATTACTTTGATGTTAATATTGTTGTCATTTGCTATTATGCATTATCTTTATTATATAGTGTTGCAATGGAACTAGTCAATTTTAGCTATCGTTCATTATGTCTTTTGTCTGACTCGTGTATTTATTATCTCTGATAGACTTTAATTCATTTTCCCACTAAATGTATCTCTGAAATGTCCCTCTGAGTTCATACAACCACATCAGCTGCTGTCTGTGGTGTGTGCGTAATAAAATCTTAACAGTCTATTTTAAACTTACTCGAGTGGTTTGTGCTTTAATGCCTCTTGTGTAAGAGTCGATGTCAACGTGAAGCACGTTTAAATCCTGTCTCGCTCTCACAATACGTAACGAAATCCCTTCATGCTCACAGTGTCAAACTTTCTCGCACAATGATGAGACAAAGAGATTTAATCCGCTCAAAGAAGAGCGAAGGAGAGAGCAAAGGATGGGAGAGAGCAGCAGATGGCCAGAAAGACGTCAATCCTCTTCGTTCTTCCAGGACAACAGTGAGACAGAAGACAGATGATTACAAGGGACACTGACGTTACTCTGGAGCCCCTGCACGTCACAGAGATGGAATGGGAAAGCTTAAGAGAGTTGTATTAGGATGAAAGGGCAAAATGGCAATTGGGGAAAAGAATGTGAGTCTTTAAGGACATCGGCCATCACTTACTGGTGCCCAGCTGTCCAATTGCTCCTCAGTATTTACAGCCTTTAATCATTTACAGGAATCTAACAATTATTGACAGACTCGGCAAGCACGTTTGTGTTATCTTTTCTTCAGATAAGACAAGCACACTTGAACTTTTTCATTAAAAAGATTAATAGATCATAACTTGATGCCACACTGCCCTCTCTAGCAGACGGGACGGTAGTGTCCTCGTGTCCCATCATCTCCAAGGTGAGAATGTACAGATGAGCATGAAGCGCTTTTTATGGCCTCTTATCTATTCTGTTTAAACTGCCATCTCCACCTCTACACCCATTTCCTCTCAATACTGGGGAATTAACTGAAACACTTTATATTGAATAAACAGAGATTCATCTCTGATGTGCAAACATATAGATGTTCGGGGGTCCCCTGTTCTCTGAAATCAATGGCATGACTGGCATAGCCTTGTGAGATTTACCATCAGTTTATCCTCGTTCATTTCCTGAAAACAAGTTTGTTATCGTTTTTCCTTTTCGTACTTGAGTGACTCATGGATTCTCTGTCGCTCTCTCATAACTACTATATAAATACAAGTTTACAGGGACATGTCTTATGTGGAAAACATCATATCTGGAGGGCTTGGGGATATCACTGCTCAGTTCTTTGCACAAACTTTGTAGTTTTTAGATTTGATTTAATATTTAAGTCAAGCTTAAGATTTATTATTACAGTTATTTAATCTTGAGGATATTTTTTTTTTTTTTACCTTTGGATATCATCAAATTTCAAACCATCAATTTCTATTGATGCCCACCTGGTCAATCATGCTTTTTGCCTGTTTTTTCATCTTTTTTGCTCTGTTTCCATCGCTTCATTGGTGTATGTATGTTCCTGCACAGGACGTGCTTGTGCCGTTCAGCACACAAGTCAGGGAACGCCTGCTCTACACAGGTAATCCTTTAACCTGATTGAAATGTGCTTATTGTTGTGTTTTCACTTTTTTAACACCGTAGTTCTGTAATGGCAATTGGGTTTCTGTTTCTTTTTTAGCTGCAATGTTTAGATGTTGCTATCTGCTTAACGTGGGTAACTGTGACATGTGCTACTTTCTTCTGTCAACATGACTATCTGGAATCTGTCTATCCTTTTTAGTTGGTGTGTGGTGATGTTATAATAAAACTTAATGTGTTTTATTGTGTATCGTGTACTGTAAAGAGAAAAGGCATTAACTGTGTTTTTGTTCATTTTAGAGAACAGATTACAAGGGATGTTCCTTGAAATGAATCCTGATGGATCCGTCAGAGGGTCTCCGGTAAAGAGACAAAACTGTAAGCAACCGCTGCAAACATGAGTTAAAGAGCAGAGTTTATTGTAACCTGTAATCATTAAGTAACAGTCAAGATACTTCTTTGCGTGTCCTTCAAGGAAAAATGCCTTATCAGAAGAGATATTGAGTTCATAATATCTCTGATAGTGATTATGCAAATAATAACACGTTTGTTGTCATTTTGATGTTATGAAAATATTTCTTGGGGGCAGTGGCTGTTAATATTTGAGGTCCAAAGGTAATGCGTGTGAATTATGGTACTGACAGAGGTGTGGTGTTGTTTGCTGCACTGCAGGTGTGCTGGAACTGCGTTCAGTGAAAGCGGGAGAGACGGTCATCAAAAGTGTGGCTACATCTCTTTACCTCTGTGTGGATGATGAAGACAACTTGAAAGGACAGGTATGAACATTATATCTCATCATTGCAAATGTGAAACATCCAATAGAGTATATAAGTCAAACTCAAAATTGGCATTAGTTCAAAAGACAACATTATAGTTTAGCTTGTTAAAGAGCAGTGTAAACACATTTTCTTTAAAAATGTAAGGCACTTTATAATATGCATTATTATGTACAAATAGTGAAGGTAATGAGTAATGACTTTTGCAAGTAAAGAGTAATGAGTTGATTCAGCAAGGATGTATTAAATTGATCAAAAGCAACAGTAAATACATTTATAATTTTACTAAAGATTATATTTGAGATAAATGCTGTTGTTTTGACCTTTTTTATTCATCAAAGAATCCTGAAAAATATATATTATGGTTTACACTAAGATATTAAGCAGTTTCAACATTGATAATAATAATAAATGTTTCTTGATCATCAAATCAGCATATTAGAATGATTTTTGAAGGATCATGTGACACTGAAGACTGGATTAATGATGCTGAAAATTCATCTTTGCATCACAGGAATACATTACATTTTAAAATATATTAGAAAAAGAAAACGGTTATTTTAAATAATCTAATAATCCACAATATTACTGTTTTCACTGTGTTTTTGTAAAAAAAAAAAAAAAAAAAAAGTGATATAATATCTTAGTGATATAAGAGACTTCTTTCAAAAACATCAAAAACATTTACCGGCCCTTAAACATTTGAATGGTATAGTATATTTTTTATGATTTGTCAAACAACATTTAAAATCATTGATATTAACTTTATTTATAAATAATGATTTTATAATTAATAATTAGTTGTATTGACAATTCTGTCTGTTTTTAATCATAATGTAGATTTTATTACATTTTATATAATAAAAAAAATTATCTTATGTTTCATATTTGTTTTTTATATTTTCCTATATTTTATTATTTTTCTTAAAAAAATAGAATAGTAGAATTGCTTTGACATGGTTTGCAACACTTTTTATAGTGAACATTAAATGAGCTGTTAAAGTATATTAATTTAAGGCACTTTTATTATTTTCCCTGGAGACTTGAACTCATACTGAGTTTTGTTTTCTCTTTCAGCTGCAATACTCTGAAAAAGACTGCACCTTTCAAGAAATGCTACTGGAAGACGGATATTCTTATTTCCTATCTCCACACAATCAGCTTCCTGTGTCGCTCCTCTCAAAGAAGTCTGGGCGGAAACATGGTGCTCCATTTTCTCAGTTCCTCCCCATAATGAATATGGTGGCGGGGAGAGGAGAGGACAGCCTGAAACAGGAGGTGAAAGAGTATATTCAGGATATAAACCTGGACTCTGATGACCCACTTGGAATGAGACATAACTCACACATACAGACACTCTTCAGTCCCAGCATGCATACTAAGAAATGAGGACCAGTGAACGTCAGTTATGGAGGCACACTTTACATTATCACTGGACTGAAAGGTTAAAAAATGATTTGTTACTGTATTTTGTTGCCTGAAACTGTATTTATTTGAATGTATTTATTTATTTGTTGTGGTCTAAAATGATTTAAATTAATTTATACATCATTATTAACTTAAATATTGTTATATTAAACATTAAACAATTATTGAATTAAACATTACATTTTAAATAACATCACGGATATCTGCTGGAGCAGATTCCACGTTCAGTTTGTTTGTTCTTTTTGTAGTTCAACTGAGTCACTTCAGTATGTTTTTTGTTTGATTAAACTTTTTAATAAATGGTACACAAACATGGCTCAGAGTTACATAATTCATCGAGCACGCGCACACACACATTAGATATTACATATTTTCTTAAAAAGCTTTTGAATACACAAACACAGACACACACATCTCTCATCCACATCATTTCAACATAGTCATTCAGAACAGCAGTAACATTAAACTGTTCCAGATGAGTGATGCTTAAGACTTTAGCCATCCGTCAGGCACACAAATCCTTGGCACATTCATGGCTGCAACCCGGGTGACAAAATACATGACATTTAAATGACACCGCATGGCGCTTCTTCTTATGAATATGTCCGATATATATATATGAATTCCAGTAAGATCTTTAAAGCAAAGGTGCAAATGCTTGTATTGCACAACACAGCTCAGCTTATGCTCAGCAATATTTCCAAACACATCCAAGCATTAAGACACAACTTTCTGAATAGATAAAAATAGTTTTACAAATAAATACATTCAGTGTAAAGGTTGTGATGTCAAAATAAAGGTTTTGTAACCGGAACGTTAGAAAAACGTTTTATGGAAGTTAATATAAATGTTTTTGTGACTTCTTCATACTTTTCCTCTCCTTGGCTACTGCATTTTGTACCTTCTCAGCCTCTGTGTCAATCATTTTCTGTTTCTTGCATTTATTCCTGCATTCCTTCTTCCTGTCATCCTAATATATTCAGAGAGCCACAGCGAGGCAGTGTCCTTTAAACACGGCACAGGACCACCTCTATCTCTCATTCCCCCCTTTTTGATCTCCAGTCTCTCAGACTTGGGTGACCAGCGGGTAAACGCTCCCTACGCTTTGCTCTCCGGCCTGCCCTGCACAAAGCCCAGCCAGGAGAGTTCCATTGAGAGGGGCGCAGATACCCCTGTAGGTTGTGCCTCCTTCGAGAGGAATGCGGTCTCCCTGTTCCCCGGGCCCTTCCTCGCCATCTTCTCCTTCTTCACCACCCTCTTCCTCCTCCCAAAGGGAGGTGTTGACATGTGTGTATTCCTGGTTGTCCTCACATTCCATCTCACGGTGATAGAAGTAGCTGAAGTTGGAAACGATGACAGGAACGGGAAGTGAGATGGTGAGCACCCCTGCGATGGCGCACATGGAGCCCACGAGCTTTCCGCCCACCGTCACCGGGTACATGTCGCCGTACCCCACTGTCGTCATTGAGACCACAGCCCACCAGAAGGCTTCTGGGATGCTGGTGAAGGACGTGTCTGGGCTGTCCACCTCGGCAAAGTACACGGCTGAGGAGAACAGGATGACTCCGATGAAGAGGAAGAAGATGAGCAGCGCCAGCTCTCTCAAGCTGGCCTTCAGCGTCTGGCCCAGAATCTGAAGGCCTTTGGAGTGGCGAGACAACTTGAAGATTCGGAAAACTCGAACCAGACGGATGACCCTTATGATCGCCAGGGACATCGACGGCGTTGCTCCTTTAGACTTGGCCAGCTCGGTGCCAAGCGTGACGAAGTAGGGAATGATGGCAAAGAAGTCTATGATGTTCATCACATCCTTGAAGAAGACCATTTTACTGGGAGAGCAAGCGAAACGCATCACTAGCTCAAACGAAAACCAGCAGATGCACATGGTCTCCACCAGGAAGAATGGGTCATGGAAGGGAGAAGACATTGGGATGTGCGTGGTATTGTTTCCAGCGAGGTGAGCCTGGTATGCATATTGCTGGGGAAAAAAAGACAGGAAAGAAAAAAGACAAATTAGATGCAGAAATTGGAAACTGAAGGATATGCAATTAATAAATATGAAGCACATTTTGCATAGTCAAAGTATATTAATATTCAAATTTTTTTGAGTTTTTGAGATTTAATTAATGAAAAATGAATTGCAAAAATACTGGTTAAAAAGTAAGAATGGACTGTTGAACTCTATATTCCATCTGCATTGAGAAACATTAACAACCGGGCGCCAGTCAGTTCAGGTATTTTTTTTTAATGGAAATGTACCAGTTCTCAGTTCCCAACTCTAATAAGAATATAACAGATTTAAGTTCATTTCTGATACTGCATTTAAGGCCAGACATGCTTTGCCTAACAGGTGCCTGACAGAAAAAAATTTGGTTGCTCATTTGACCACTAATTCTTGAGTGATCTTGAAGGTCCCATTCTGCTGTTAAGGTCACAATATATGACCTATCATTCAAAGGTCGGTCATTTTTGCTTTTATTACTCTGACTCCATAAAGAAATTACTTAGTCTAACACGTACACAAGGGCAAACCACATCAGTATGTGAGTAATAGGTAACCACAGTAGTGGTAATTTCAAATTTGTTTCCATAAAGATGTATAAGCTTACTTAAATGACCAGTGGTGTAACACAAAGCTAAGCATGTGTGTTTGCATGGAAAACAGATTTTAAAAGAGTAAGACAGGAGATTAGATGGTATGACATGTGAGATGTGAGTGTGTATATGCACGTGTGCTGTGTTTGAACTGGTGTCTGGCTAGCTGGCTGTTAAGTGTTCCTTATCGTAGTGCTTATTTTGATTTTGCTAAAGTCATCATAAGATGTTGTGGAAGTGTGTGTTTCCATTCCTATTTCAGCTCTGTGTATTAATACAAGCTCCTGTATCTGTGTTAATGTGCACTGAAGGGTTGTCCTTTACTCTAAAAATAATGCCTTAGATCTCTAAGATGAAACTTGAGAATGTAACCCTCCACAATTTCTCTCTCTCTCTCTCCAGCCCGCTTTAGTTTACTTGTCGTTAACTGTCTGATCCATGTAGAATTACTGAGCTGCTTTGGCAGCGTGTTGAGGTTGCTGGCTTGTGGGTCGCTGCTGGGAAACTAATTTGATACTCTTTACTAACTTTCCCTCCTTGCTCCCGACACACTCTGCATTGCACCTCACAGATCAGGCACAGGCGCTTTTTCATACTGTCACCTGTCATCTTATCATTTCTCGTCTCCTTCTCTTTTTTCTATCTGTGTATGCCGGTTGAATCTCTCCATGGTCGCGTCACTTGACTGTTTTCCAACCCCCCAGAGTCTCTGCTCCCAATCTGTGTATCAGATTTAACGACACTTCTAAAATAATCTCAGCAATAACCCTACCCTCTCTCCTGCTCCAAAACTCTTCATCTGTGCTTTCTTTTCTTTTAATGTGACTTTTCAGCCTCTAAAATTACCCTTTTTATGTGATTTTAAATCTTGTTTTGTATATGAATGTGTATATAGTCAGTGAAAATGCTTCTAAAAAGTTCAGCATTCAGTGTAACATTGTTTTTTACAATTGATCAAAATTCAGTATGCAGTGTGCATATTATACATGGTACTTGGACGAATTTGCAAAATGCTCTAAAACAAACACTAGCCTAAGTGTTATTTCCCATAATTTAAAGTAGCAAAAAAACAACGTCAACCTTTAAAAATGTAAACATCTGGGTTTGTTTACTCAGTCACAAATGCTACGAGTATGGGAATTTCATTTATTTTTTATTTTTTTGGTCTTAGTCTAATTTCGAGGATTGGTAGATATTGTGCTCGGTTACTGACATAACCTCAGTTTCCTGAGATAACGGGAACAAGTATTGCGTTGCAGATGCTGTTGGAAAACTCCTTTTTCCTCCAGTTACTGAAGCCTGATTGAATCATGCAGTGAACCTGCATGAGCCTACGGTGCTGCAGCCTGCCGAAACGGGCGGTACGTTATTGATCAAGTACATTCCCTATCGATATGGTTCACTCGTATTGTGTCCCAGACGCTATGGGAATACCATGCTACAATCGCAGAATGACAATCATTTTCTGGACCTGGCCTTAGGCACTTAAAGACAAGGGCCCTGAAGGCAGCAAGGTTAGGATAGGGTGAAAGCATTCGCCTGGGACTAAGGGGCTCAGACCACAGGGCTGGAGCCCAGAGGGAAGGCGTCCTGAGCGGGTTCAGCTCGCATAGAGGTCAAAGCCCAACTAAACAGAAGGGACCCCTGCTGGTAGAGCAGGGACGTCCAAGTTATAAAATCTGCCAAAAGTGGACAGTGAAGACCAGCCCGCCACCACACAAATATCCCAAATGGAATTCCACTGGACCACACCAGGAGGAGGCCATGCCTCTGGTGGACTGGGCTCTCACTCCGATGGGGCACTGGAGGCCCACAGACTCATAAGCCTCCTTACGCACATGACCATGTCTTGGTTTCAGTACAACTCTACAGTCATTGGCCCAAACTCAAGGCAAGACACGCTTGCTGGTCTCCCACTCGCTTGACTGATGCTTGGACCAGCAGGAGGGCAGTCTTTAATAAGAGGGGCCACAACTTGGCTCGGCTCTAAGGGCAGGCCCCTGAGGGCCCTTAGGACCGTTGACAGGTCCCAAGTTGGAATAGTAAGGGGGTGAGGTGGGTTCAGCCTTCTGGGTCTTCATTCAGTACTGCACTCTAGTTGGAGAAGACAGACCACTTAATGGTGTAGAGGCGTCTGGTAGACAGGGCTCTAGCCTCTGAGAGTGTTCAATACCCTCACGGGGAGGCCCATAGGCTCCCGTCGAGGGGCCAAACATAGAGGGCCCACAACTTGGGTTGGGGGTGCTAAATCATTCCCTTCACCTGGGAAAGGAGGCCCTTCCTCAGAGGATTTGGCCAGGGAACTGCTGCCAGCAGCTGCATCATCTCGGGGAGCCATGGCTGGTTTTGCCAGAGAGGGGCCACCAAAGGACTGTGTGTCTGTCCTCCCTGATTCATCTGTTGACCTGAGGGAGCAGCATGACTGCATGAATGGGGAAAAGAGCACAGGGGAAGGTTGGGCCACTTGTGAGCCAGTGCATCCTTGGTTCAGTCTTCCCAGCACGTGCAATGCTCTGAGCGAGTGCAGGTTGCATTATACCCATAAGAGGTGCCATCTCACCAGTTTGTACAGAGGCCTCGATCTGAATCCACCTTGGTGATTTATGTAGGACACCACCACCATGTTGTCCGAGCAGACTAGGACATGGTGCTTTTAAAGTGAGATCTGGTAGGAAGGTTTTGAGAGCCAGAAAAACCGCCAGCATTTCTAGGCAGTTGATATGCTTCAGCCTCTCCGTGCTTGACCAGGAGCTGGATGTCAGCCTGCCCTTGCACATAGCTCCCCAACCCATCTTGGATCGGTCAAGAATCCCTAACTCTGAATGAGGGCACGTGTTGCTGGATCGCGCATGCTCCAGCGTGAGCCAGGCCCGCATTTGGGCTGAATCGAGAACTGCTCCCAGGAAGGATATTCGCTGGCTGGGAGACAGTGAGCACTTGGCTAGGTTGATCCTGAGACCCAGGCATTCTAAATGACTGAGGAGCAGGGACCTGTAAATATTCAACTCAGCCTCCAAATGGGCCAATACGAACTAGTGTTCGAGGTAATTCAGAATGCACACACCATTCTGTCTCAGAGAGGAGATGGCCACATCCATGCACTTAATAAAAGTGCACGGGGCCAGAGACAATCCGAATGGAAGGATGGTAAGCCACCTCCTCAAATGGGAATCTTAAAAACGGCTGTAAAAGCCTGACTTAATGTGGGCTGGCAGAACTGTTTCTACAGCTACTTTCACTAGTAAATTCATTACTTCGTAATGGAGGACGTGTGTCACTTTGCTCTGTACAGACGTGCAGATAACGCCATGAAGCATGGGGGCCTGCGAGCAAATTGAAGCGAGTAACCAAGTTTGATTGTGTTCAGAACCTAACTTGATAATCTGGGGATGGCCTCCCAAGCCTGAGCCTGGGTGGCGAGGGGCTGAAGTACTTCCATTTACATTTCATGCTGACTTTAAATGATATATTAATAATAATTAATTAAGTTTAATTTAATGTATGCTCATTCATCTTTGAATGCTCAGTAAACCCATCTGCTCCATGCTAACTGCCATTCTACCATTCTTCCTTATTACTATGTGTTTGCTGCAGGTTGTTTGTCATGTTTTGTGTAATTATGTGCTATACTTAAATTTCAAATGCTTGATGTTGCAATATATGTATTATAATGTCTGTAAAATCCTCTGTATTGCAAATGATAACAATTTGTTAAAGGTGCCCTAGATTATGTTTTTAAAAGATGTAATATAAGTCTAAGGTGTCCCCTGAATGTGTCTGTGAAGTTTCAGATCAAAATACCCCATAGATTTTTTTTTATTAATTTTTTTAACTGCCTATTTTGGGGCATCATTATAAACGTGATTTTATGCTGCGGCCCCTTTAAATCCCGTGGTCCACGCCCACAGAGCTCGCGCTTGCCTTGAACAGTGCCTTAACAAAGTTTACACAGCTAATATAACCCTCAAAATGGATCTTTACAAAGTGTTCGTCATGCATGCGGCATGCATGCGTCGGATTATGTGAGTATTGTATACTGTTATATTGTTTACTTCTGATTTTGAGTGAGTTTGATAGTGCTCCATGGCTAACGGCTAATTCTACTCTGTTGGAGAGATTTATAAAGAATGAAGTTGTGTTTATGCATTATACAGACTGCAAGTGTTTAAAAATGAAAATAGCGACGGCTCTCTTGTCTCCGAGAATACAGTAATAACCGATCGTAACTTTAACCACATTTAACAGTACATTAGCAACATGCTAACGAAACATTTAGAAAGACAGTTTACAAATATCACTAAAAATATCATGTTATCATGGATCATGTCAGTTATTATCGCTCCATCTGCCATTTTTCGCTATTGTTCTTGCTTGCTTACCAAGTCTGATGATTTGGTTGTGCAGATCCAGACGTTAATACTGGCTGCCCTTGTCTAATGCCTTTTATAATGTTGGAAACGTGGGCTGGCATATGCAAATATTGGGGGCGTACACCCCGACTGTTACGTAACAGTCGGTGTTATGTTGAGATTCGCCTGTTCTTCGGAGGTCTTTTAAACAAATGAGATTTATATAAAAAGGAGGAAACAATGGAGTTTGAGACTCACTGTATGTCATTTCCATGTACTGAACTCTTGTTATTTAACAATGCCAAGATAAATTCAATTTTTCATTCGAGGGCACCTTTAATGTCGTTAGCCACATTCTGGTTAAACATTGTAAGAATGACATGTCTTCCCACTCCTCTCACCTCTCTCATCTCCTTCTCTATTCTGAAGTCAGGCAGCGTTTCCAAACAGAAGATCAGGATGGAGACCACAATCACCATCACGCTGATGATGGCGATGATGCGGGCGCCACCAGAGGATTCTGGGTGTTCAAAGAGCATCCACAGCTTTCGTGCGATCTCATTGTCTGGCAGCGGCCGAGGCTCCTCCTTGGGGAAGCCCTCATCCTCCTTGAAGCGAGCCATGATATCCTCTCCCAGCTCATAAAACCGCAGTTCATCCATGAAGACATCCAGAGGCACATTGGCAGGCCGCCGTAACCGGCCTCCAGACTGATAGAAGTACAGGATGGCATCAAAGCAGAATCGGTTGCGGTCCAGGAAGATCTCATTGCGGAGTGGGTCAAAGTAGCGTAGGCGACGCCGAGGGTCTCCAAGCAGAGAGTCAGGGAACTGGGCCAGGGTTCGAATCTGTGTCTCATAGCGCATGCCTGACACATTAATGGCCAGTCGTTCAGACAGCGCCCAACCTCCTCTCCACATCGAACCAGATCTTCGATTCTCTCTCTTCCTCTCACCCTTCTCTTTATCACCCTTTTCTGCCTTGTTGCGCTGGTCCTTGAGCTTCTTGTCAATCTCACTGACCTCCTCCTCTACTAGTTTTTTGGCCTCGATTTCACTGTCAGATCCTTCTCCTCCTCCTTTGTCCATCTTTTCTTCTTTCTTTTTTACTCAGTCTGTTATATTGGGTAAAACAAAGATATCTCATTTTCTGTTAACAGATCATTTTAATGAATTTTAAATATATATAATAGTATAGAAATACATTTACAAATGTTACATTATTTTGCACTTATTTGCAGTATATCTAAATATATTCAGCATTATATCATTCCATAATTATTGTTTACATCTTGCTTGCTATCATTAAGTTTACTATATTATATTTAATAAATTGAAATCAATAAATTAATACATTTAAATCATTATATTTTCATATTTTAAATGATATGAAATTATGGAATGCTGAGAAATATGTAATTCTCATTTAAATTTAATATAAATGTAATTTTAATATTATTTATTTAAAATGAATTACATGTATAACTCTATATTTATTAAAATGCAATACATTAAAATTGGTAAATTAATAATAATACATATAAATCAATATGTTTTCATAAATGTATGACAGCAAAAAAGATGTACACAATAATTATGGAATTATATATTGTAATGCTGAATATATATGTGTAATATATTTAAATAATGAATTTAAAAAAAAAAAAAAATGAAATTGAAAATAAAAATGAAATTACAAACATTTTATGTAATCTATCCTAACCCTGTGTTGACTCCGTTACCACTTTGACCCTCAACACGAGAATAACACTACAGTAAATTAACAGAGCTGGTTTATATGAAGACACCTAAACAACACATGAACTGAAGTATGGAAAGAAGCCTTAAATGAATGTAAGGGGTGAAAAACAGTGAAAACAAATGTGTCAGAAAGTAAACATGTCCCATAATTCTTAAATTTAGTATTAGAAATACAGAGGTTTGTGCCTCTGAAATGTTTGTAAGAAGTTTGTCCCTCTACTTACCTTCTGCCACTAGTGACCGTAGATCCAGAATAGTTACCCCACACTATCCGTGTTTCTTCCCTACCTGCACCGCACCATAAGCTGTGTATCTACTGTCCCCCCTTCTGCCAGGCGGTCTACCCTGTGAGTCCAACAGGAGGTGTTTTCTCCTGTACCCTGAACCATAAACTCTGTCCTCCCCTCTGTCAATGCAGTAAGGATACTTAAACCTGTTTGTAGGTCACTATCTTCACTCCCTCTCACGCTCACTGCAGCTCTGGGGAATGCTGTCATGCTGAAATTCAATCCAGAGCCCCTCGTCCCCTCATCAGCTCACTGTCCCAAACATCTTCACACGAGCACCACCTTAAAGGGCACCTTTTTACAAGATAAGTCTCTGATGTCCCCAGAGTGTGTATATGAAGTTTTAGCTCAAAATACCCCACAGATTTTTTTTATAGCATGTTAAAACACCCAGTTTTGGGGGGTGAGCAAAAACACGCTGTTTTTGTGTGGTCCCTTTAAATGCAAATGAGCTGCTGCTCCCAGCCTACTTTCAAGAAGAGGGCGGAGCTTTAAGAGCTCATAGAGATTTAGATTTGAGCATTTAGGCCACGCCCATACCGGGGGGTTGGGTCAATCCAACCCTCTCCATTGACTTTGTATTGCATGAAGCAGCCTCCTTTAATTTCTGACTTATAACAGAAAACAGAACAATGTCTAAAAGCTGCGACAGGGTGTGACAGGGTGTGCAGCAAACAAGCTAAAAAACCCAGAACAAAGTTTTTATAAGCTACCGTATCGTAAACGCCAGCCTTTAAAGCGTTAGTTCACCCAAAAATGAAAATTATGTCATTAATGACTCACCCTCATGTCGTTCCAAACCCGTAAGACCTCCGTTCATCTTCGGAACACAGTTTAAGATATTTTAGATTTAGTCCGAGAGCTTTCTGTCCCTCCATTGAAAATGTATGTACGGTAGACTGTCCATGTCCAGAAAGGTAATAAAAACATCATCAAAGTAGTCCATGTGACATCAGTGGGTTAGTTAGAATTTGTTGAAGCATCAAAAATATATTTTCGTCCAAAAATAACAAAAACTATGACTTTATTCGGCATTGTTTTCTCTTCCGGGTCTGTTGTCAATCCGCGTTCATGACTCCGCAGTGATGCTGCTGACGTGTTATCTGGTGCGCCCGAGCTTCGTTTACTAGGGCTGTTCGATTCCGGATTTTTTGGAATCGAAAAGAGATTCCAAGAATCGATTCCTCACTGTTATTTTCGATTCTTTTTTTTTTAATACCAACATCGTCTAACATTGTCACGTCTTACCGTGCCACAGTGCTGCTTGTTCATAGAACGAGGCTTTTACTTAGGGGATTTGTCACGTCGTACTTCCTGCGTCAGGTGTAGACAGTAGACACAGTGTAAAGACTAGGAATATGTTCACCATATACATATATGCGGTAGATTCTATTGTATTCTATTGTCACTTATGTATGTGGATAGATAGATTTTTATTTATTTGTGGTACATATATTTCATCCAGTATCATAAAACTATATCTAAAATTCCTGTTAAATTCCAAAAGCATTTTGTTCAGGAACAGACTCATGCACACTTTACACATATAAACTTTTTTTAGGGCCTTTACCCATATAAATATTCTTTGCGTGAGTGTGATTGATTGTTGTTGTCGATTGATTTATTCTTCTTGTCCTAAACTACAACGAGTAAGATCAAACCCTGCCCAGCAACCGATTCTAAAGATTTCATTGGGTCAGTCATTGTGCTGATTGCCTACACAATGCTGAAATAATCATCCTACCCTAAACCATACTCTGTGTCATGACTGGATCCATTTATTTAGTCTGAACTTTATTTCTTTACATGTGATGTGATTGTGTTGACAAATGAAATCGGCTACAGGCCGTGGTTTGTGTTAAAAAAAAAAAATTATATTAAAGAGGAGTCGATTCCCTTAATGGAATCGATTCCAACCTTTAGAATCGACTCTCAATTCCCAATGCCTCGGAATCGAAGAATCGATTCTTTTTGGTGGAAGAAAAGACAATGCTGAATAAAATCATAGTTTTTGTTATTTTTGGACCAAAATGTATTTTCGATGCTTCAAAAACTTCTAACTAACCCACTGATGTCACATGGACTACTTTGATGATGTTTTTATTACCTTTCTGGACATGGACAGTCTACCGTACATACACTTTCAATGGAGGGACAGAAAGCTCTCGGACTAAATCTAAAATATCTTAAACTGTGTTCTGAAGATGAACGAAGGTCTTACGGGTTTGGAACGACATGAGGGTGAGTCATTAATGATATAATTTTCATTTTTGGGTGAACTAACCCTTTAAGGAGACAGAAGTGGATACATGCAATAAGACGTGAAGCACTATCAGAAAAAATGGGTACATATCTCCTCCTCTAAGGTTCAAATAGGTGGTGAAATAATCCTTTGACATGGGTTTGACAGTTCTGGGTATTTTTTAGCTTGTTTGCTGTACATCCTGCTTTTAGACATTGTTCTGTCTTTTGTTAGAAGCAAGAAATGACAAGAAAGGCAACTTTATGCAATACAAAGTCAATGGAGAGGGTTGGATTTCCCCCCCCCCCCCATATGGGGATTAAAAAAAGGAGTGGGTGGATTTTTGTCATTGTTGGATGACAAAAAAATGACAAAACACCATGTAAAAGTGGATTTTGCATAATATGGTGCCCTTTAAAATGCATGTCTCACTCATTTTCTCTCTTTTATTTTTTGTTTACAATACAAAGATTTGCAATATCCCACCCCAATACTTCTGCCAGGAAACATATAAATAATTATTTTAGAATATAAAACAATTCTGAACATAACCATCCATAAGAATTATTTATATAAATTATCCACTGGATCCACTTTTGTCTCCTTAAAGGTTGCCATTTACCGTTCGGTAGCTTTTAAAACTTTGTTCTGGATTTTTTAGCTTGTTTGCTGTACACCTTGTCACACAGCAGCTTTTGACATTGTTCTGTCTTTTGTTAGAAGCAAGAAATGACAAGAAGGCATTTCAGTTCTTGGAATGTGTATCATAATTCTTTCACCACTTTTTCAAAGTTTTTACAGTCACTTTTTGTCATTCTTTTGTAGTTCAAAACAGTCATGAAGTGGCTCTTGATTTTCACAGACACGTCAGGCTTCACCTCCCTGCAATACCCACGCACTCAATCACCGGAGTTCTAATCACCGCCACCTGCACGTCATCATCCCCGCAATCACCAGCACTATATAGCCCACACTCACACACACAGTCTTTGTCTGGTCTCGTTTGATATACAGACTCATGTATACTTACCTCAAGGACTCCAACCTGCTACTTACCTGCTATCAGCGATCCCAGTCTCTCCAGTGTCTCCAGTCTTCCTCCTGTGTTCCTCCCTCCGTGTGTGTGAGTGTTCCTCGTCTGCCATTCTCCATCTCATCAACCACGAATTCCATCTACAAGCAACAAAGGATAGTATCAATTCCCTATCATCACATTGAACTCTCTATCCACCATTTACTCACCTGCTCATTGCTGAATTTCAATAAACAACCTTACTTGCTTTTACTTCTGCCTCCGTGCCGTCTGTACCGTAACAGAAGACCGGACCAGCAAAGTACGACAGGACATCAGCATGAGCCAACCAGACCCTTTCCAGGAGCTCGTGAGCGCGCTGCGCCGAGCACTCACTCCACCACAACCACCGTCACCGTCACCAGCACCTGTCGCCGCTTCCTCGTTCACTTCTTCGTTTCACACTCCAACCCTGCACGCCAGTCCCATGGCCAGGCCAGCGCCCTACTCAGGATCGGTGGAGGATTGCAGCGGATTCCTCCTGCAATGTGAGCCGGTCCTGGAGATGCAATCGCAACTTTACCCCACAGACACCTCTAAGATCGCCTTCATAATCTCACAGCTACAAGGAAAAGCTCTCCGTTGGGCAGACGCACTCTGGATTCAGAAAGGCCCCGTGGTAAAATCATATTCTGCCTTCGTCTCTCATTTCCGTGAAGTCTTTGGAAAACCCCTTTCGGATTCATCAGTCGGTGAGAAACTCTATAATTTGAAACAAGGATCTAACACTGTGAGTGATTATGCATTGCAGTTCCGTACTCTGGCCTCCAGCAGCAGATGGAATGAACAAGCCCTCATCACTTCCTTCCGCCAGGGGTTGGAACCGAAGTTGCGATTGCATCTCGCTGCATACGAGGACAACATCGGCCTCGAACGCTTCATCCAACCTGCCATCCGTGTAGGCATTCATATGCAGTCGTGTCTCGAAGAGCACCAGGGCCAGCCACTTCCTCAACATCTCCTCCATCGGTCCGAACCCATCAGCTCCCCAGAACTAGCCAGCGAACCCATGCAAACAGAAAATTATCGGCTCTCCCCCACTGAACGACAGCGCCGGCTGACCCTGAATTTGTGCCTCTACTGCGCCTCTCCTGGGCATGTACTCTCCGCATGCCCAACTCGCCCTCCAAGACCTCTGGTGAGTGCCATCCTTCCCTCCTTACTCAAGATGAAACTACTCACCACTGTTGTAAACCTTACTGCTGCAAATGTGTCTGTTCCAGTTGTCACGCTCCTCGATTCAGGGTCAGCCGGGAACTTCATCTCCGGGACCCTCTGTCATCAACTCATGCTCAAAACCTCGCCTTCGCCTAGTATCTATCAAGCCCACTCCATCACCGGAAAGCCCCTAGGCTGCAAGAAGATCAGCCGCTGTGCTGGACCACTGCAACTCCGCATTGGCATCCTTCATGTCGAGGACATCCACCTGCTGGTTCTGGAGGAATCCACCGCTGACGTGGTTCTAGGGCGCCCGTGGCTCGAACAAGACAGCCCAACCATCTCCTGGCGCACGGGCGAGATCCTGAAGTGGGGCGAACACTGTTTCTCAAGCTGCTTCTCCGGGTTTCCTGTTCCTCCATCTCCACGTCCTAAAGAAATCACTGTCTGTGCTACCTCCATCAAGAGCCCCATCGAGAAACGATCCATCGACATTCCATCCTGTTACGCCCCCTTCAGCGACGTCTTCTGCCCGCAACGAGCCTCCAAATTACCTCCACACCGGCCATGGGACTGCGCCATAGATCTGCTACCGGGTGAGCCAGTGCCACGGGGAAGGATCTACCCCCTATCTGTGCCGGAGGAGAAGGCCATGGAGGACTACATTGAAGAGGCCCTAAAGCAAGGATACATCCGTCTGTCTACTTCCCCTGCTGCTTCCAGCTTCTTCTTCGTGGCCAAAAAGGACGGAGGCTTGCGGCCCTGTATTGATTACCGCTCACTCAACAAGATAACCATCAAATTCCGTTACCCACTTCCCCTCGTTCCAGCGGCCCTGGAACATCTCCGTGGTGCCACTGTGTTCACCAAGCTGGACCTCCGCAGCGCGTACAACCTCATCCGGATACGCAAGGGGGACGAGTGGAAGACCGCCTTTGTCTTGCCCACTGGCCATTACGAATATCTGGTCATGCCCTATGGACTAGTCAACGACCCCTCCGTATTCCAGGATTTCATTCATGAGGTGCTCCGGGAGTTTCTCCATAAATTCGTGTTGGTGTATATCGATGACATCCTCATCTACTCCCGGAGCCTGGCCGAACATCGCCACCACGTTGCGGAGGTCCTCAAGCGCTTACGGCAGTTCCAACTGTTCCTCAAGGCAGAAAAATGCTCCTTCCACCAGTCATCCGTCCACTTCCTCGGATACTACATTGATCACAGTGGCATCCGGATGGACGAGGGGAAGGTGGATGCCATCCGGTCCTGGCCCACTCCTACAACTGTAAAAGAACTCCAACGCTTCCTAGGCTTCTCCAATTTCTACCGTCGTTTCATCAAAGGCTACAGTTCCATCGTCTACCCACTTACCAACCTCCTTCGCCATCAGCCCAAGTCTCTGTCCTGGTCCGAAGATGCCACAAGAGCCTTTGAAGCCCTCAAGAATGCCTTCACCACCGCTCCCCTCCTCGTCCACCCTGATCCCAACCGGCCTTTCGTCGTGGAAGTGGATGCATCCACCACAGGAGTGGGAGCGGTTCTCTCACAGCAGCAGGGGCAACCAAGTAGACTCCATCCATGCGCCTTCTTCTCCCGCAAGCTCAACCCGGCGGAGGTCAACTATGACATCGGTGACCGTGAGCTCCTGGCCGTCAAGCTCGCGTTGGAGGAATGGAGGCATTGGCTGGAGGGAGCCAAACACCCCTTTCAAGTTTTGATCGACCATAAAAACTTGGAGTATCTCAAAGCTGCAAAAAGATTAAACCCCCGTCAAGCTCGCTGGGCCATGTTCTTCTCGAGATTCGACTTCACTATCTCCTATCGTCCTGGCTCCAAGAATCTCAAGGCTGACGCCTTATCCCGTCTCCATGCTCCCGATGAGAAAATTGAAACTCCAGAAACCGTCCTTCCAGAATCCATCTTCGTGAATCCCATCCAGTGGTCTGAAGAAACTCTGCCCTCCTCCAATGCCTCCACTCACACTCCGCCGGGTTGCCCGCAGGGTCTTCAGTACATCACCAGAGCACGACGCACTCAACTCATCCACGCAGCTCACTCATCACTTGGCACTGGTCACCCGGGGGTCAATGAGACCCTCTCGCTGCTTAAAGCACGCTTCTGGTGGCCCAACTTGGCCAGGGATGTCAGAAGGTACGTGCAGGGAGTGTGCCATCTCCAAGAGCTCTCATCATCTGCCGGTCGGCAAGCTCAATCCTCTGCCCGTTCCTGAGCGACCATGGTCACACCTGGGAGTTGACTTCATAACGGATCTCCCACCTTCTGACGGTCACACCTGCATCCTCATGGTAGTGGATCGATTTTCCAAGGCCTGCCGGCTGATTCCTCTCCAAGGTCTACCTACCGCTCTCACCACTGCAGAACTAATATTCAACCACATCTTCCGTTACTATGGAATCCCTGAGGACATTGTATCTGACAGGGGCCCCCAGTTCATCTCCCGGGTCTGGAAGGCCTTCTTGTCGCTCCTGGGTGTGACCGTAAGTCTATCGTCCGGATACCACCCTCAGACGAACGGGCAGACGGAACGGAAGATCCAAGAGATCGGCCGCTTCCTGCGTACCTTCTGTCACGGCCACCAGGACTCCTGGAACCAGTACCAAGGACTCCAACCTGCTACTTACCTGCTATCAGCGATCCCAGTCTCTCCAGTGTCTCCAGTCTTCCTCCTGTGTTCCTCCCTCCGTGTGTGTGAGTGTTCCTCGTCTGCCATTCTCCATCTCATCAACCACGAATTCCATCTACAAGCAACAAAGGACAGTATCAATTCCCTATCATCACATTGAACTCTCTATCCACCATTTACTCACCTGCTCATTGCTGAATTTCAATAAACAACCTTACTTGCTTTTACTTCTGCCTCCGTGCCGTCTGTACCGTAACATTGATCAGATGATTATGAATTAAAATTAGGCTATATGTAGCCGACACAAATATTCCAATTAATATAACAATATAAAAATTGAATGTTAAATTATTATTTATAGAAATAATTTCTGTACATATAGTGAATAGAAATGCATATTTTTTCAATTCAGTTTAATACCTTTCTTTACAGGATAAACCCAACAAGTCCTAAAAATCCCATAACCCACATGTTTTTTTTCCCTGTTGACACTAGTGATAAGAAGTCAAAGTTTATTTTTTAATTTTTTTGGCCTGCACTGGTTCATTTGAACAGTTTCAATGAGCCTGTTAAAAACACAATTCACTAGTTTGTCATCATTACGCAATTTTGGCTAATTTGGCTAAATTTCATTAAAAAACAAAACAAACTTACATTTCGCCCAAAGTCTTTCACTGTGAAAAAAATTCATGATTTATCACATCATTTTTTTCTTTTGTCAAATCAGCTTCAATAATTAATGTGGTTCAGATAACATAATATTTTGAGTTCCTGTTGATTAAACAAATCGCCTTCATTGTATTGACTAAATTTTAAAATTTTTAATTTCAATGAACTCAAAATTTTAAGGCAACCAGGTAACTTACTTTAAGTTAAACCAACAATTATTTTTTACAGTGTTGATTCATGCATGCTCGTAGTATAGCCTACACTTCAACCAATGGGTGTCTGAATCATTTATGGCTTTAGTAAAACAATGTCCCAGGATAGTTCTGTTTTTGTTTCTGTATTATGACTGCAAAAGCCAGACTGAATTTGATCAGGAAGAACTTAAAGAAGAAAAACTCAGGAGAGAGACTAAAGAATCTGAAAATACTTTACAGTAGGATAGAAATATAAGTATTTACATAAGCAGATTTATATGGATTTACCAATGCATAACAATGAATCCAGAAAAGTGTTGGTTCAAACCTACCTCTGTTTCAACAATGAAAAAACTTAATTCAGTTTATAAATCCAATCATTCTCTCTTTAGATAGCAGCAAAGCATTAAACTAAAACTGATTCACACTATTCACAAACAGCTTTTCTCACTTGATGATGTTCATATTCTTCCTTTTGCATACTGGAGTCTGTTTGACAAAGGGGTTAAGCTGGTTTATATATTTTTACCTGTGAGACAGGAATGTTGGGCGTGTGTAAATCACCTGCACAGGTGAAGCAGTTTATCCATTTCATTTCTAAATATGTCCAAATCTAATTTAAATATGCCAGCCCAATCATTTGAATTAAAGTAACACTATCTCTAGTCAGAGGTCATGACCACTAGGTAAGCCGACCAATATTTCTTCTCTGATAGTAGCTTTGGTTTGGTCATGTCATGGTCTCCCATGTATGTTTAGCTAGAGTAATATCACATTAAACAGAGATAAGGCTCACCCTTCGGTTAGTCGATCAACATTTTGTTGTCCTAAACGGAAATTTTCTTTTTAGCCTTTACAGTTAAAGTTCACTTAAACTAATGCCAAGCATTAGCAGGACCTCTAAAATCACAGTTGGTGTGCCCTATGCTCTAATCAAAACTGGACTTTAGTCCGTTACTAACCTTACACTGCTTTGCGGTAACAATGGATTCAACGTAATCTACTAGAGTCAGAATAAATCCAAATGTTACAATTTATTAGTCAGGTAAATGTATCATGCCAATTACATAAACAATTCAATGATAATTGATACAAAACATCCAATGCTAAGAAATAAAGAGTAAAAGATGCATGCCTGATATTTGAAAGATACATAATGCTGAGTGTCTGAAGGGCACACAGTATCATGGGCTGATCTGGCTACAGAATTGCGTCGTGAACGCCTCCCTCTCTTTAAATACTCAGACCAAGACAGAAACTTTTTTCAAATGGAAACGAGTTCTTAATGGGAATTTGCATTAATCAGGGTCCCAGACTGGGTAGTTTACACCTTTTTGGGGACAGAAATCCATTTGCAATGAAAGACCCTGTGAAAGGGGGCACACCCACTACAGTAAGCAGCAAAATATCTCTAAACTCTTAAAAACTTTATTACCTTCTGGTTTACTTCTGTGGGAATGCGACCTTTGTACCAGTTGCACTTAGACATTTGAAATGATACCAAACATGTATAATGTTGTGTGACAATTGTTCACATTAAACCATGTAGATTTTGGGTGATTTTCAGTTCATTTCAACATGTGAGATGTGAGAGATGGGTGAAGGGAATAAGATGTAAATGGGGACAATACTGAGATGATGAGCTCAGTGTGATTACATCTCAGATGGGGATGCTTATTTGGCAAGAAAGAGTTCAAAGTTAATTTCCCTTGTTTTCTCAGAACGTCGCCCTCTCTTCCAGTTCTTCCAGTTTCTCCAGTCTTACAAATACAAACACAAAAGGGTGTTTACTAATACTCTCACTAAACATGATAACAACATATTTCACATTTATAGAAAATTTCAACAAGCTCTGCAGTATGAAATCACAGGTGAGACCACAACCATAAGCTAATGCTGATGTTCATCAGAGGTTGTACTATAACAGATTCACTGAAGTCGAGTCAGAGTTCTGAACCCAAGTGTAGTTTATTCCAAATTCCAAATGTACAAAAACAAAACAATGACTTAAAAATAAACAAACATGAACTTGAATTGATAGGAGTGGCATAGGCTTGAAACTCATGACAGTAGGTTAAAGCATGACAAAGCTATACCAGGAAACATTGTATATATCCTAGGTACTAAAAGGCCAGAGTTTTTTGACCTTAAAGAGTGTGATGGATTGTAGGGTGATAGAAGTTCAGTTAAAGGAGCCAAGCCATTATAGGTCATATACAGAACTTAATAGGTAACCAGTGCAGAGATGATAGAATTGTTAAGAACTCTTGCAGCTGCACTTTAGACTAACTGTAGCTTGTTTATTGAGGATGCAGGACAACCACCTAATGCATTACAATAATCCGGTCTAAAGGTGATGATACACAGGGCAACTTTTTGAGCAATGTTGCCGAGCGATGTTGCTTGAGCACTTTCCCATTGAGAATAGGCAACAAATTTCAATCTAAATCTTATCCAGATAGAAATTTGTTGCCTATAGAGTGCCTCAGGGATGACGCATTTTTGTAGGCAAAACCCGGAAGCGAGTTAGCATTTTAGGACTTCCGGTTCCAACGCCGTAAAGTCTATGGGTTTTTTGAATGGGTTTTTGCTAAATCGCCTGAAATAAGGTCTGTGGTTAACAAAGCCTCTAAATACTTTCACGTTTTGATCTATGACATAAAACACACCAGTTATAACCTGCTTGTGATTTTTTTAAACTTTTACTGTGTCTTAAAATCGGCAGTTGCTAACAAATTGCTAAAAGGGACTACTTCCTTTGGCGGGGACTTTAGACGTCATCATTAAAAACGGGACATTTGGACAGCATTTCTCATGAAAAAGTGGATAAGTATTATGCAGCGCAGATCATAATCAGCGAGCATGTTTATAAATAAAGTTGTTTTCTAAATAAAGTTTGAGGAAGCTTGGTGGTGACGACGTTGATCCGCGACCATGGTGTGCTGTAGTCCATTTATAGCCTACTGTTAGCTTTTTATATCTGACAACTTTATTTGGGCTTCAAAATGTATAAATGTTGTGTTAACTTGTAAAGATTATCTTGATAGACAAAACGTGTAAGTGTCATAACTCTTTGTTAAACACTGAGCTTATTTTCTGCAATTTTCCAAAAGTCTATGGGAAAAATGCATAGGCTTTCAATCGAGGGAACCCGTGCGCCGCTAACTTCCGGGTTGCCCTACAAAAACACGTCATCCCTGGGGTACTCTATTCGGCAACATTGCTCAAAAAGTTGCCCTGTGTATCATCACCTTAAAAGGTTAGTTCACCCAAAAATGAAAATAATGTCATTATTACTCACCCGATGGCTCCGTGAGGCCTCCATAGCCAGCAATGACATTTCCTCTCTCAAGATCCATAAAGGTACTAAAAACATATTTAAATCAGTTCATGTGAGTACAGTGGTTCAATATTAATATTATAAAGCGACGAGAATATTTTTGGTGTGCCAAAAAAACAAAATAACGACTTATTTAGTGATGGCCGATTTCAAAACACTGCTTCAGGAAGCTTCGGAGTGTTATGATCATTCGGAGAGTATTATTATCACGTGTCAAACTGCCAAACTGCTGAAATCACGTGACTTTGGCACTCCGAACCGCAGATTCGACACGCTGATTCATAATGCTCCGAATCTTCCTGAAGCAGTGTTTTGAAATCGGCCATCACTATATAAGTCGTTATTTTGTTTTTCTGGTGCACCAAAAATATTCTCGTCGCTTTATAATATTAATATTGAACCACTGTACTCACATGAACTGATTTAAATATGTTTTTAGTACCTTTATGGATCTTGAGAGAGGAAATGTCATTGCTGGCTATGGAGGCCTCACTGAGCCATCGGATTTCATCAAAAATATCTTAATTTGTGTTCCAAAGATTAACGAAGGTCTTACAGGTGTAGAACGACATGATGGTGAGTAATTAATGACTGAATTTTCATTTTTGGGTGAACTAACCCTTTAAAGGTCATGAATGCATGAACTAGCTTTTCAGCATAGACAAGTTGCTGTCTGTCTATCATCAGCGACTCTTGCCATAGACTGTATAAAATGGGCTCTTGTTCAATGAAAGTCAACATTTGGAAATATTTTACCATTTTATATTGATAGTATAGATGTTTCATTATTTGGTCATATCGTTTGGGACAAAGTAGCCTATGGAATATACAATATCCTTAAAAAAAAAAAATACAATTAAACAAGTATGTTACAAAATACTATAGGATTTATCTAGCTAAGCCGGGGCTCTTTGCAAACCAAATGTGCAAAACCCACGACAGGCATGCTGAGTTTCAGAGAGTTTCAGCGTACTTGGGCACTGTCGGACACTGAATTGGTTCATTCAGGTAAACTGGTTCATCCAGTTCGCTAAAAGCGACTCGCGTAACGATTCATCCAGGAAGCGAACATCTCCACAGGACACAGACACACACACACACGTGATATCTTTTTAGTTTTACTTCTCTGTCAGATGATTTTAGTGCCTTAGAAACCGCTTGCTCGAGCAGTCGTGTGCAGACAACATTTTGTGCGTTCCCTGCATTTAGTACACATAATTGGACGTATAAGGTAGAGTTGTAACATGGCTTGTGCTCAGCGCTACGTCAACAAAGTTGTCATCGTCACCGGGGGCACTAGAGGCATTGGAAGGGGTATCGTTAAAGCGTTTGGTAAGGATTTATAGAATGTATCTTTCCAATAATAAATCGAAAGTAAAGGAAGAGAACTAAATAAAAACCGTCATGTTTGCTTTGCAGTGCAAAATGGGTCCAAAGTTGTCTTCTGCGCTAAAGAGAGTATGTAATTGATTTCAATACTTTGAAATAGGTTTAGTTCCAGCAATGAATGCAATAACGTTTCCTTCTGTTTCCTGTAATTGTCAGCTGAGTTGCCAGCTGGCCAGTCTCTTGAGTCTGCGCTGAATGAGGAAGGACCGGGATCATGCATGTTTTTGTCATGTGACGTGACGAAAGAGGATGACATCAAGGTACGCACTGTTGCTTTCTTAACTTGTGTCATTCACCTCAGCCTCTGTCCTCACCTTTATCTTCTTCCTCTCAAACTCATTACTGTGTCATATATGCTGTATAAAGCTTTAGCAGTTTGGCGTTTATGGTTTTGAGGTTAAGTTTTTTCCCCACATTTGAAAAAGGTTTCCATTTAGCCTACAACTTGACATCATCAGTATTATAAAATATAATGTATAAAGGCTTCTTTATGATATTAATAATATAATAATCAAATAATTCTGATTTCTATTTCTAAAAACCAAGTAGCCTACACAACAAAATCCCCAGAGTTAAATCAACTCTGCTCAGAGTACATATGGTCCCTCTCTAAATAGTGTTAAAATAACACTGAAGCAGTTAAATTTAATTAGATAATTAAGCAATTAATAAGGCTGTGACTTAAGTCACTTGTTGTTCTTGTGTTTTTTCTTATTTCTTCAGTGATTCTGCTTGTTAACAGCAGGTGTTCATCACTAATGCGTAATCATTACTTAATTAAAGCAGAACTAAGTAACTTTTTTTACCTTCATAAATTGTTTTCTAAGTCCTTAAGATGGTTAATTGACTTGTAGTGGTGTGTTTGAGGCGAGCACTAACCCCATCTGGTACGTCTACGCCAGAATACAGCACTTGCAAGTTGAGCTGCACCGACCCGAAACAATCTCGCCTCATGTTCACGTTCACGCGAGAGTGACAAAATGCTTTACGGTAATTCAAAAACAATGTATATATTATGACTTTATAAGACAATTTCGAAAATTACCCACCTCCATTGAGTGTACTGTATTTGCAAATTACCAACCTCCTCTTTCTTGTACTGTATTTGCAAAACTACTGCGCTGGTGAGCGTTGTAGTCATTGTAGTCCAGAGCTGCGTTTGGAGTATTTACGACAGTGTGATTCACTGAAGGAAACTGTAGGGGGAGCTTCGCAAATCTTACTGAGTTCCGCTTTAATTGCTTTATTATCTCATTAAATTTAACTCTGCTTCAGTGTTATTTTAACACTATTTGGAGAGGGACCATATGTACTCTGAGCAGAGGGGATTTTGCTGTGTAGTTATGTAGGATTTTACATTTTATAATTGAACTTTCAAAACAAATGTCATATAGTTCGAAATGTATTGTTATTTATATATTATCATATCTTACCTTAAAGCATTTAATAAGTGAGACGATTGAGAGGTTTGGACAAATCGACTGTTTGGTGAACAACGCTGGCTGGCGTAAGTCAAAGTTTTATTCACCTTTTGTACATTTTTTGTTTCTTATTTGTTCTACACTCTTTTGTGAACACTATTTTAACATTTTACATTTATTTTGAACATAATATAAAAATAATGATACAAATAAATAAATTGTCTAATAATACTGATTTCAATTAAAATCCCTGAATGACACACCAGACCCCCCTCACAAGCCCACAGATGAAACCACTGCAGAGGAGTTTAGAGACCTGCTTAATCTGAACCTCATCAGCTGCTTCCTTACATCCAAGGTAATATCTCAAGCAACATAACACTCCGGTCTCTTTATTTATGCAGAATGACTGATTTTTTGTTTTATTTTTTAACCTCTTTTTATTCCCTCTGGGCAGTATGCACTGCCATTCCTGCGCAAAACACAAGGAAACATCATCAATTTGTCCAGCCTTGTTGCCTCAATAGGTCAGAAAGACGCAGCTCCCTATGTGGCAACCAAGGTGAGTTTCTCTGCTTGTGCCAAATGCTCAAGATCATCTTGAAAGTAATAGCAATACTTCCATATATCCACCAGGGGGCGATCACCGCCATGACTAAAGCAATGGCTGTGGATGAGAGTCGCTATCAAGTGAGAGTGAATTGGTGAGTGACATTATCACCCTGCCTAAGCTGTTCCTTACTTTTATATTTATATCTAAACTATTTATTTTCTCTATGACTATATTTTCTTTGATCCTACTGAATTTTCATCTGTGAACATTGTTTGTTAATTATGTTTATTACCAGCCTTTAAATCCAAACTCTTTTATAGCATCTCTCCTGGCAATATAAGGACACCTCTGTGGGAGGAGCTTGCAGGCCAAACCGAAAACCCTTCTGCTACTATTAAGGGGGGAGAAAATGCTCAGGTAAGTGTTCATAAGGGTAAATGAGCAATAGAAGAAGCAGGTGTTCTGCTGGATATGTTACAGTAACAGTTTTCTCCTCAACAGTTGATTGGTCGAATGGGAACGGAGGCTGAGAGTGGATTAGCTGCCCTTTTCTTGGCAGCTGATGCCACTTTCTGTACTGGGATAGACTTGTTTCTAAGCGGAGGGGCCGAACTGAACTACGGCTTCAAAAGCCAAGTTCCTTAACTGAACAGTGATGGAAAGGTGAAAGGTCCATTAAATAATTATATGTTTCATTCCTCCTCTCAGACAGCTTGTTTGGTGATTATGAGGCAGTGCTACTTCTATATGCAACTATTTGCAGACTTTGCAAATATGTGATTTTGGTTACATTTTTTAAGGTGCCTTTGTTACAGTGTAATTATACGAATGAGTTCTGAATAATATTAATTAACAACGTGTACTTAATATATAATTAGGTTTAGGGTTTAATTATGTACATAATTTACTGTTATTACTATAGTAAGTACATACAATATTTGTAACAGGGACACTGTAAAATACAGTTGTGGCCAGAATTATTAGACCCCTTCATAAATATGATCAAAGATGACTGTAAAAATAAATCTGCATTGTTTATCCTTTTGATCTTTAATTTATAAAATTAGCAAAAATCTAACCTTTCATTGAAGGTAAAGAATTGAAAGTGGGGGGGAAATAACATTAAGAAATAAATGTTTTTCTCCAAAACACGTTGCCCACAATTATTAGCACCCTTTTATTCAATACTTTTTGCAACCTCCTTTTGCCAAGAGAACATCTCTGAGTCTTCTTCTATAATGCCTGATGAGTTTGGAGAACACCTGACAAGAGATCAGAGACCATTCCTTCATGCAGAATCTCTCCAGATCCTTCAGATTCCAGCTCCATGTTGGTGCTTCTTCTCTTCAGTTCACTCCACTCATTCTCTTTAGGGTTCATGTCAGGGGACTGGGATGGCCATGTCAGAAGCTTCATTTTGTGCTCAGTGACACATTTTTGTGCTGGTTTTGATGTTTGTTTTGGATCATTGTCCCGACGGATGATCCAACCACAGCCCATTATAAGATTTCTAGCAGAAGCGGTCAGGTTTTGATTTTTATCTGTTGGTATTTGATAAAATCCATGATACCATGTATCTGAACAAGTTGTCCAGGACCTCCAGCAGAAAAATAGGCCCACAACATTAAAGATCCAGCAGTATATTTAACAGTGGGCATGGGGCACTTTTTATCCATGTGTGCACCAAACCCATCTGGTGGGTTTGCTGCCAAAAAGCTCATTTTTTAGTTTCATCTGACTATAGAAGCCGGTCCCGTTTGAAGTTCCAGTCTTGACTGACAACTGAATATGCTGGAGATTGTTTCTGGATGAGAGCAGAGGATTTTTCTTGAAACCCTCCCGAACATCTTGTGGGGATGTAGGTGCTTTTGACTATTTTTTTTAAGGCTTTCTGAGACTCAAGACTCAACTAATCTCTGCAATTCTCCAGCTGTGATCCTTGGAGAGTCTTTGGCCACTCAAACTTTCCTCCTCACTGCGCATTAGGACGATTTAGACACACGTCCTCTTCCAGTCAGATTTGTAACATGTTTAGTTGATTGGGACTTCTCAATTATTGCCCTGATAGTGGAAATGGGGATTTTTAATGCTTCAGCTATTTTCATACAGCCACTTTCTATTTTGTGAAGCTCGACAATCATTTGCTACACATCAGAACTATATTCTTTGGTTTTTCACAATGTGATGAATGATTAAGGGAATTTGGCATTTTTGTTTCTTCATGTTTATACTCCTGTGCAACAGGAAGTCATGGCTGGACAATTTCATGTTCATGATCACCCTGGATCAAAAAATTTAAATATGAATGGGAATATACTTCAGAGATATTTTACTCATAAAAAATTCTAGGGGTGCTAATGATTGTGGGCAACGTGTTTTGGAGAAAAACATTTATTTCTTAATGTTATTTCCCCCCCCCACTTTCAATTCTTTACCTTCAATGAAAGGTTAGATTTTTGCTAATTTTATAAATTAAAGATCAAAAGGATAAACAATGCAGATTTATTTTTACAGTCATCTTTGATCATATTTATGAAGGGGTCTAATAATTCTGGCCACAACTGTAACTGTTTTTTTTTTTTTATCATTACACCATTTAAAATCATTGCACATCCTTTATTTGAATGAGTTTAAGTTTACTATTAAACAAACATTATTTCATTAATGAATTTCAGAAATAGTTTTTCTTTTACCTTCCATGTAGCACTTGCACACTACCTCATGGTCAGGTAAATGGGGCAATAATTGTTACATTAAAGCCATCTGCAATTGTTTGAATTTCTACTAGTAATAGGAATTTTTGTGGGGTATCTGTGAAATCTTAATTAATTAATCTAAATGCTGAGTTTTCCATTTTTATTAATACAAAATTATAGTAGTTAAATATTATATGTAAGGGACCTGCACTGTGAATTACAGTACCATGAATATGCTTGCAAACCCAGGTGAAAAAAGTACACTTCTATAATGTACTTAAAGTGCTCTATTTTTGTGCACTAATTTCGTACTTAATATATTAAAAATTCTTCTTTAGTACTTCTTAAGATAATCTTAAGAACATCTAAGTGTACTCAACTGTGCTATTTTGAGACACCGTGTATATTAACTAAAATGTGCTTTTAAAAAATGTATTTAGTTACCACTTATAGTGCATTTGAACCCATAGTGTATTATAAGTAGTATCTAAATACATTTTTAAATACAGAGATAGTATATTAAAAGCACATTTTAGTTCATATTCATGGTGTCTCAAAATAGCACAGTTGAGTACACTTAGATGTTCTTAAGATTATCTTAAGAAGTACTAAAGAAGAATTATAGAAATGTACTTTTTTCACCTGGGAAGACTGATGTTTACAAATAAACATTCCCAGGTCAGTTTGTCACATTTGATTTTATGTTGTGTAATTTAGTAATTTTTGGAATCTTAATTAATGACTCTTAATAGGTTGTGATTTGTTTCATACATTGTATTTCTGATTTTTTTGTTGTTGTTGTTGTACCAATTAAAAAGCTTAATTATTGTACATATTTGTTGTGGAATTATTTTACTAAATATTAACTAGAAAAAGTGTGACAGAACGTCTTTAACATGGCAGTGCCACTCAAGGGATTATATTCTGAGACAATGTAAGACAAATGATGTGTTCATACTGACATGAGTCCTTTGATTTCAAAATGTTAATATGGCCATAAAAAGAAAGTTTGAGACAAAAAAAATTATAAAAAAACAAAACCAAAACCCAAATCAATTAAATAAGCAAATATAAACTGTTTCAGTCTTCTGTGCAATTTAAAGCCACACACTCTTGTTTATAATAGCAACCAGCCTATTTTTATTTGTGTCACATGATCATCAGCTGAGGGTATTGACATAAAACATATTTTTTCAAATTTCCAAAAGCCAATCATTTAACCAGATAGGACCAACGCCTCATATCCTGACCAATGAATGGAGTGTTTCTCTCATGACCTTGTTTAACCCAGAGCCATAGTTTAACCCTGTTGACTGCGTTGATTTGACCCCTACTCTTTTTTATCCAATCAGATGCGAGAGATCCGTCACGCCTACCCGCGGGTTATTATTAACCCTTTGATGGATGGGAACTATTTAGTTTGTAATATTAATACCTTTTAAAATTAATATAAAGATGTAATGATGTAATCTAACCATACTTCTTTATTAAAGATTATCATATGAGTGCTCAGAAATATAAAAGTCTCATTTAGAAAGTTTCCAGTAAGGCTATCTATCCTAGTGGCATCACAAATAACAACATTTTAGATATTTCAAACAAGCCTCATGATGCAAATATCACACTGGCTTGTGTTGAAAATAAAAAAGTAGGTCTACTGTTTCAAACCCCGAGCACCTTGCCGCTATTTCTTCGGAGGTCCAATCCGGAACGCAGCGATCGCACAGTCTGGGGCTGTTGCTCCCACTCGGACTAGTTTACCATTCATTTCATTTCAGCAGCAATGGCAGCGCTCAGGACGGTGAGTTCAAAGATCATTTCACTTATCTCCGCCACCACATCTCCAAATCCTGCTGTCAATGTTTAACGGGTCTATGTGAACACACTCGGCGTGTCTGGAGTATATTTAACAGAACAGCAATTATCAGCTTGAAACTGCGGATTATCGACGTTGCAAGTCGACAACACGCAAGTTTCAAGTGTCACAGCAGCGGGATGCACATCTTTAAGTGTTTGATTTTATAGTTAGGATAAGACGTCATTTGTTCTCACTCTGAATTTTTGTTCATACTCAAAACTGTCTGTAAATAATGGATGAACGCTTGCATTGTGAATGACTGTAGCTTTCCACGTATTTCCGTGTGGACGCGTATGGCAAGCCGTCTTAACATTTATTCATCAAAAATTAAATTAAATTATTTTAAATTACTAGTATTTTAACACTATGATGACTATGAGGCGTTATTTTCAATTTTACTTATAACTATTTATTAAATGTATAGATAGTATAGATATGTATAGATATTCGCGTGACACCCTTTGATTTTAGTCACTATCCAACAACTATTACACTTTCACTGGTTACATTTTGGAAATAAAGTCAATATGGATCTGTGGTATTCTCATTTCCAGTTGGTATGCAGTCCAGTTGCTGCTGGACCTGTTCCTGTTTTACTTGCAACTTGTCTTTAGGTGCTGGTAGTTACTTATTCATTAGTTATTAAACATTTAGCTAAACATGTTACTAGATTTTAAGATTTTTAATATTGGACTATAAAGTTTTGACTAGTAGTTGTCATTACATATAAGTAAAAAGCTATTTTAACTAGTGAGATAAGAAATCTTACTAACAATTGAGTTTGATAGTAGTCTCCCAATATATACTACTAGTATGAAAAGCATACTACTACACTAATCAATAGGTAAAGGGTTAGTTAACCCAAAAATGAAAATAATGTAATTTATTACTCACCCTCATGTCGTTCTTTACTTCAGAACACAAATTAAGATATTTTTGATGAAATCCGATGGCTCAGTGAGGCCTGCATTGACAGCAATGACATTTCCTCTCTCACGATTCATAAAGGTACTAAAAACATATTTAAAACAGTTCATGTGAGTACAGTGGTTCTGCCTTAATATTATAAAGCGACGAGAATACTTTTTGTTCGTAATCGAAAGCGATTCATCTGCGATTATGAACATGATATTGCGTAGCTTGTCCGCAAACTACGGCTCTGTATATTAAGTGACGCTCCATTTGAAAGCAGGTGATGGACATTTACCGCTAATCACAGAACCGGCTTTACTGATGAGACACGCAGGACAATCTCGTGCAATTAATCGTGCAGCCCTACTTTTTGTGTGCCAGAAAAACAAAATATCGACTTTTTAACAATATAGTGATGGGCCGATTTCAAAACACTGCTTCGGAGCTTTACGAATCGAATCAATGATTCGGAGCGCCAAAGTCACGTGATTTCAGTAGTTTAGCTGTTTGATAGGAGATCCGAATCACTGATTCGATTCGTAAAGCTCCGAAGCAGTGTTTTGAAATCGGCCCATCACTATATTGTTGAAAAGTCGTTATTATGTTTGCGCACAAAAAGTATTCTTATCGCTTTATAATATTAAGGTAGAACCACTGAACTGTTTTAAATATGTTTTTAGTACCTTTATGGATCTTGAGAGAGGAATGTCATTGCTTTGAATGCAGGCCTCACTGAGCCATCGGATTTAATCAAAATAAATATTTTAATTTGTGTTCTGAAGATTAATGATCAATGATCAATTGTGTTCAGAAGATGAATGAAGGTCTTACGGGTGTAGAACGACATGAGGGTGAGTAATTAATGACATTATTTTCATTTTTGGGTGAACTAACGCTTTAATAGTAATACAGTAATAATTGGAATACTAGTTAGAAGTGAGTAGTTGCAACTTTTACCTTTTGAATTATATCCAAATTTCAAATTGTTACCAGTGGTGTTATAGTTACTTGACTCTATATAGTAAGTGGCTAGTAGCGAAGAAGTAAGTGCTAGTATTTTAATGAATAGTTATTGTAGTGAAGTTGAAAAAGATACTAGTAACTATTGGATTACTTACTACTAATTAACCCTTAAATGCATACCTCAGGTCTTTAGGGACCCAGGACATCATTCACTACCCTCCTCCTTGATAATTTTTTTAAAGTTAGACATCAACCTTCTTGGTATTCCTCAATCAATTCATTATAAAGAATATAACAAGAAAAAAAATCATAAAATTATAAAAGAATGCCTATTTTTGTATTCATTTTTTGTATAGGGTCGCTAACGACCTGAGGTGTGTATGACTGTACGTATATTTTTTTCTTCCCAACAATAATTGAATTTTAGATGACGGAATAAGTGCAATTCACCTTTATTCCACAAGGTGGCAATGTCTGATACACAGTGCTGAAGTGACGACTCACTCAGACAGAAAACTAAATAAGAAAAACATGAAATGGCTCAGCGATTTACTGCAGAGCAAGTACTGAACGCAATCACATATGACTGTAAATGTTACTGGATGGATCTGGTGAAGCTGTTAGCGAGTGAAATATTGATTTTGAAGATGTTGAAAATTATATAGTTTTGAGAATACATTTGAGATCGCGAATGGGCTCATATTCGTGACCTCAAACATAAAACTAGCCTTTTATTTGTGAAATGAGCTCTGATGAGGACAGTGATGATGGCATAAAACATCTGCTCAAACGGAGCCCTTTCAAGCTCCAAAAGGTAACAAAATATGCTTTATTTTATTCTTCTGTAATTGCTACTCCTAATATCAGAGGAGTTTTATATTATCACGACAGGTAGAGATCCTTCCGTGTTAGATATAGATCCGGGTCGATAAAGACCCGAATATGTAAGAATGATTGGCAAAACAGTCATGCATTTAAGGGTTAAAATAAATACTAGTTAAAATAATATATGCTAGTTAATTTTTCAGGACCAAACGGTAAAAACATCTTGCCATAAGACGCATTGTTTGCCGAATTATGCACAAGAGTTAAGAGAGTTCACCCAACGGATCAAGCAGCAAGCTATCATGTAGCCCTTCTACATTATTTATTATGTAAACAAATGCCTAATAAAACAAAAAGAAAACAATTAAAACAGGAGCTGATTGGTGTGTGTCTTATAGGCAAACACACACTACCTTCCTTTGCTTTGCTCATTCACTCAGGGTTTTTAGCTATTAAAAGCACTGTTACTGCGTGACCCAGCTGTCTCCTTGTGCACAAATGCAGGTACATACAGCTGGTACATACTCAACCTTCACATCTCACGAGGGCTAAACAACAGCTGTCAAGAACGACATGCCCTGTGTCTGAGTGTGCTATGAAAGGGAATGATTGAAGTCACACTCTGTTTCTGTGTTTTAAGGCACTAAATGGACGCTTTCTTCATCCTCTCTCCCTGTCATGTGGGTCGTTGCGGTTCGTCAGTTCCTCCTTCAAGGTACTGAAACAAACCTGTCGAGCCAGATTCATTCATTCTTTCTGTTCCACCACCTGGAGGTGAATTTGTGCAATTGTTTGAGTTTTACCTTGCGTAAGCCGGTACGTTTTGGGGGCAATGCAGATCTTTTCCAGACCTGTGAAGTTTTATGGCTCATCCTGAGTTGCACTTTGTGAATTGTTAAGCAGGCCACGGTGTCACCTTGTGGGTTCTGACGTCTCTTTTCTTTGTGCCTTTGCCCTCTTGCACACTTTCTTTCTTTCAACAACCCCCTTCCCTTCTTCTCACCGCATTTTAATTGAATTCAATTTCCGTAAGTGCTTGACTGGCATGATGAATCCAGATTAATTTTTCAAATGCATGTGCAATCAATGAAAATGAATAAACACCTCTCCACATGCCCGCTTTACTCCCCGCCCCTCTCTGTCTTTTTTTCGTTTTCTCTCTCTTTTTCTGTCTTTCTCTCCCTGTTTGTTTGTGTCAGGCTGCAGATCTTACCATAGAGAGGAACCCTGTACTGAAGCCAAAGCCAGACCCTTCAACTCTTGTGTTTGGCAAGCAGTTTTCAGACCACATGCTGACCGTCAATTGGTCTGCTGCAGGAGGATGGGAGGCACCTCAGATCAAGCCCTTCCAGAATCTGTCCCTTCACCCTGCTTCCTCAGCCCTACATTACTCCATAGAGGTAGTGTGTGAACCACATAGTACTTAAGGTCCTGATATATTCACGGCAAAGTTCTTTTTTCGTTCTTCACTTAGGAGTAAGAAGAAGTTTGAAATATGTGAGCTGCAATATACTGTTAGCAAACATCCAATGCTGCCCACGCTGCTGAGAGTGGCGTTTAGATGAATATGTGAATATGTGATGTGCGCTTTCCTCTCAATAACAAAATAAACACACAACAAAAAAAACAGCAAGCATCTGATCATACCAATGTGGATATGTTTGCACGAGCTCTGCAATTCCGCACTCTAGTAAAGGCACGTCATGTTTATTTATAGCACTTTATACAATAGATTGCTTAAAATCAAGCAGCTTTACTGTATTAAACATGAAAAACAGTGTCAGTGTCTCGTTTCATCAGACGTACAGATGTACTCTATTGTGTTTATGTCTTTACTCGCGAACGTCTGACCTCGACAGACTGAACAGGAGAAATGAACCGGAAAAGATTTCCATGTGAAAGAAGGCGGAGCCTCTGCGCACGCCTACCTATTACGTAATCGCAATGGACCAATGATTTTACAAAGGTGTTTACCAGCCCTAGTGAACTTTTTTCCGGAAAGCCGGTTTCAAACTACCAAAACGAACTCCAAACAAACTTTGTTTGGCCTGATTTTGTTCTAAATGACGTCACATCAGTTCGTTCTTCGATTTCGCTTGAATTATATCGGGGTTTTTAGAATCCTTTTCTCATTTAGCCAAAAGCGACTAGACTTTATTTTCCAAGTCTGCTGTTTTTACCTGAATTCTATTCTGTGAGAAGTGTAAGGAGCCGTTCACACAGAACGCGTCTTTGCGTCTAAAAACGCGAGACGCAACGCTCAGAAGTGGTTTTAAAAAAAGCGCAGCATTGAACGCGAAAGTCTCGAGACGCGCCTTTGAGACGTGATGCAATAACGACAATAACGGAAATAATAGAAATAGGCAAACTGCAGAATGGAATTTACAGATACAAGTTTTGACATGGAAAAAAAGAAAATAAGATAATAATGAGCGCCTCCGCCGCCATGTTGCCATTATATAAAACAGTTGTCATGTCAACTCGCAACGCTTGCCCCGCCTCCAAGTTCTTCTGATTGGTCCACTGTTTTGGAACTGACATTGATGAGCTGCGCTGCGTGTAAAAGTTGAAATTCTTTTAACTTGACACGGCGTCTTAAAAACGCGGCGCTCGTGTGTGAGGCGCTGCAAAAGACGCGAGACGTGAGCGTAACGGTCATGCACGTCCGTAAAGCGCGTGTTTACATAGAAAAACAATGGGAAAGTAGCGCATTGGAATAGAAAAACGCGTTCTGTGTGAACGGCCCCTAAAAATGTAGAAATAAAATGGCTGCACAATTTTCTCCTCTATATTGTAATTGCAGTTAATAATTTATAAATGCACATATCTTCATTTATTATCTTCATTTATTTTTATTATTTAATGTATGTCTGTATATATAGTTTATATTTCATAATTTTATACATTTTATAAAATGTTAATTATATTACATTAAATAATCTTGATTGATATTTAGTTAATTATGCAGCTCAACAATGACCTATATGCAGTACCACTCTAAACTTTGGGGACAAAAAGATTTTTTTTTTTTCAGCAAATTCAGCAAGGATACAATAAATGTATTCAAGTGACAGTAAAGACATTTATAATGTTACAATAGGTTTCTATTTCAAATGCTGTCCTTTGAACTTTCTGTTCATTAAAAGAATCCTGAAAAAATGTATCATAGTTTAAACAAGATAAGAACTTTTATTAATAATTGAGCACCAATAATATTTGAGCTTTACTATAATATATTCAGCTGTACCATCACAGGAGTAAATTACATTTAAAATATATTAGCGTAGAAAAGTTTATTATTATTTAAATATTACTGTTTTTATTGTATTTTTTTTATCAAATGAATGCAAACTTGGTGAGAATAACAGACTTCAAAAACATGAACAAAATCTTAATTATTCCTAACTATTGCTAGACCTAGTATTTTTATGAATGTTCTGCAGTTATTTGACCATGTCTTAATATAGTTTTACTTAATAATATCCAGTTTGAACCGGAATGAACCGTAATAATGTTTAAAACAAATTTCCAAAATTATTGGCAGTTTTTCTTTTCTTCAGTTGTCTTTTTTTTTTTTGTCTGATCTTTTCTCTTCTTCTGTTTTATTCTCAGTTGTTTGAGGGCATGAAGGCCTTCCGGGGAGTAGATAACCACATTCGTCTCTTCAGGCCAATGTTGAATATGGAGCGCATGTACCGGAGCGCTGAAAGGAGCTGCCTACCTGTTAGTCTTCATCTCACCCTATTAGGCATTTACAGACCTACTTTAGTTTATTGAATGATGCTCTGTGATATATATTATCACATTTCAACTGAGCCAATCTGTGGACTGTATCTCCTTCTGTTGCCATCAACATATTCTCCCTGTCTGTCTCTTCTAGTTGTTTGATAAGGTCGAACTGTGGAAGTGTATCAATAAGCTGGTTGAGATCGATCAAGAATGGGTTCCTTACTCCACAGACGCCAGCCTGTACATTAGACCAACGTTTATAGGAACTGAAGTAAGAAATCTTAAATATTAAAATATACACTCAATGGCCACTTTATTAGGTACACCTGTTCATCTACTTGTTAAAGCAAATATCTCATCAGCCTACCTCAAGCATGTAGACATGGTCAATACAATCTGCTGAAGTTCAAACTGAGCATCAGAATGGGGAAGAAAGGTGATTTAAGTGACTTTGAATGTGGCATGGTTGTTGGTGCCAGACAGGCTGGTCTGAGTATTTCAGAAACTGCTGATCTACTGGCTTTTCACGTCTAACCATCTTTAGGGTTTACAGAGAATGGTCCGAAAAAGAGAATATCCAGTGAGTGGCAGTTTTGTTGGCAAAAAATTGCCTTGTTTATGCCAGAGGTCAGAGGAGAATGGCCAGACTGGTTTGAGCAGATAGAAAGGCAACAGGTACTCAAATAATCACTTGTTACAACGAGATCTGTAGAAGAGCATCTCTGAACACACAACATGTCGAACCTTGTAGCAGATGGGCTACAGTAGCAGAAGGCCACACTGGTGCCACTCCTGTCAGCTAAGAACAGGAAACTGAGGCTACACTTCACACAGGCTCACCAAAATTGAACAATAGAAGATTGGAAAAACATTGCCTGGACTGATAAGTCTCGATTTGTACTGCGACATTCAGATGGTATTTGGCTTAAACAACATGAAAGCATGGATCCATCCTGCCTTGTATCAATTGTTCAGGTTGCTGATGGTGGTGTGATGGTGTAGGG